>NC_060196.1:60659735-60684735 GCF_021184085.1 Oncorhynchus gorbuscha | reverse complement strand
TGATAGTGATGGTGTTTGATAGTGATGATAGTGATGGTGATTATAGTGATGTCATGATTGTGATGGTCATGATTGTGTTGGTCATGATAGTGATGGTGATGATAGTGATGGTGATAGTGATGGTGCTGGTGTTGATAGTGATGGTGTTGATAGTGATGGTGATGATAGTGATGTTGATGATAGTGATGGTGATTATAGTGATGTCATGATTGTGATGGTCATGATTGTGATGGTGATGATACGAACGTTGATGATAGTGATGGCAATTTTACCTTTTTAAAGAGCAGTCCTGTCCTGTTTATCAATCAACTGACTTCACTCAATGTCGTTATGTGTTTTAATTTTATTGTAGCGGGCAGCTATAATACTCATCTGCCAAAGAACTGAAGCTATGAGTCTTCAAATGTCACGGGGAAAGAAGACACACTTCGACATCTACGAGCAGAGCCGTGGTGCCGTTATTTCATGATGGTCCTTCATCGTGATCCTTCTGTAGCTCAGTTGGTAGAGCATGGCGCTTGTAACGCCAGGGTAGTGGGTTCGATTCCCAGGACCACCCATACGTAGAATGTATGCACACATGACTGTAAGTCGCTTTGGATAAAAGCGTCTGCTAAATGGCATATATGATTATATATTATGATGATAATTGCAGGCTGCTGGTTGATCCGCTAAAGATCAAAGCCTCCATATTTCTCCTGTTTCTTCTAAAAAAGTCTCAAAAAGCCATCCTCCTCTCCTTTTCTTCATCCTGCTCTTCTAATGTCAGGCAGACAGAGGGAGATTGTTGAACTCAATCGAGAAAAGAGTAAGTGTGTGTGTGTGTGTGTGTGTGTGTGTGTGTGTGTGTGTGTGTGTGTGTGTGTGTGTGTGTGTGTGTGTGTGTGTGTGTGTGTGTGTGTGTGTGTGTGTGTGTGTGTGTGTGTGTGTGTGTGTGTGTGTGTGTGTGTGTGTGTGTGTGTGTGTGTGTGTGTGTGTGTGTGTGTGTGTGTGTGTGTGTGTGTGTGTGTGTGTGTGTGTGTGTGTGTGTGTGTGTGTGTGTGTGTGTGTGTGTGTGTGTGTGTGTGTGTGTGTGTGTGTGTGTGTGTGTGTGTGTGTGTGTGGGGAGGGGTCTATGTTTCTAGTCCAATGGCTAGACACCGGAAATCATAGTGTCCTGTAGATAGAGGAGGCGAAGCGATGGAACTTCCCTAGCCAATGGCGTTTCTCCCTTGTCCTTAAGCCAATCAGAATGTTCCCTCCCTTTAAAGAGAGACAAGCTCTAGCCTTTTTCTGTGAATTGTGAAACTACGATGAGATGATTATGACAATAAGCGTATGTATGAATATAAACGTATGTAATAATGTACGTGACAATGTAACACTAAAACCTACAGCTTATTTCACATGACAACACAGCTACAGTGGTTTGGGTATAACCAGAGAATGTGTGTGTGTGTGTGTTTCTAAATGTGTGTGTGTGAGTGTGTGTGTGCGTGTGAATGTATTTGTGTGCACATTTATAGTTATGAGCTTTTGGCTTTTGTGAGAGCATTTTGTGTGTGTGTGTTCCGTCGTGCCTGTGTGTGTGTGTGTGTGTGTGTTCCGTCGTGCCTGTGTGTGTGTGTGTGTGTGTGTGTGTGTGTGTGTGTGTGTGTGTGTGTGTGTGTGTGTGTGTGTTTGTGTGTAACAGAGATGCCTCAGCAGTCCATATGGACATTCTACGTTCCCTGTGTACTTTCCTGACCCATAGAGAGACCCATATGGAGACCCATAGAGAGACCCATATGGAGACCCATAGAGAGACCCATATGGAGACCCAGAGATAGACCCATAGAGAGACCCATATGGAGACCCATATGGAGACCCATAGAGAGACCCATAGAGAGACCCATATGGAGACCCATAGAGAGACCCATAGAGAGACCCATAGAGAGACCCATAGGGAGGCCCATATGGAGACCCATAGAGAGACCCATATGGAGACCCATAGAGAGACCCATAGGGAGACCCATAGAGAGACCAATAGAGAGACCCATAGAGAGACCCATAGAGAGACCCATATGGAGACCCATAGAGAGTCTCATAGGGAGACCCATAGAGAGACCCATAGGGAGGCCCATAGAGAGACCCATAGAGAGACCCATAGAGAGACCCATAGAGAGTCTCATAGGGAGACCCATAGAGAGACCCATAGGGAGGCCCATAGAGAGACCCATAGAGAGACCCATAGAGAGACCCATAGAGAGACCCATAGGGAGACCCATAGAGAGACCCATTTCGAGAGCCATAGAGAGTCTCATAGGGAGACCCATAGAGAGACCCGTGACCCATAGGGAGACCCATAGGGAGCCCATAGGGAGACCCATAGGGAGACCCATAGAGAGACCCATAGGGAGACCTATAGAGAGACCCGTGACCTATAGAGAGACCCATAGAGAGACCCATAGAGAGACCCATAGGGAGACCCATAGAGAGACCCATAGAGAGACCCATAGAGAGACCCATAGAGAGACCCGTGACCCATAGGGAGATCCATAGGGAGACCCATAGAGAGACCCGTGACCCATAGAGAGACCCATAGAGAGACCCATAGAGAGACCCGTGACCCATAGGGAGATCCATAGGGAGACCCATAGAGAGACCCGTGACCCATAGGGAGACCCATAGAGAGACCCATAGAGAGACCCGTGACCCATAGGGAGATCCATAGGGAGACCCATAGAGAGACCCGTGACCCATAGGGAGACCCATAGAGAGACCCATAGAGAGATCCGTGACCCATAGGGAGATCCATAGGGAGACCCATAGAGAGACCCATAGAGAGATCCACAGAGAGACCCATAGAGACACCCATAGGGAGACCCATAGAGAGACCCATAGAGAGATCCGTGACCCATAGGGAGATCCATAGGGAGACCCATAGAGAGATCCACAGAGAGACCCATAGAGAGACCCATAGAGACACCCATAGGGAGACCCATTATTATTACTGAAATTATACTTCAGTTCATGTTGCTTCTTGTCTGCAGCTATTCGTTGAATGTTGCTGAGGTTTGATTTGGTTATTATCTGTATTCCCATTACAGCTATCTGTTGAATGTTACTGTGGGTTCATATATTTTTGATATTTAATTGTATTGCTACCCCAGGGCTAATCTAAATGTGGGTTTAGGATTTGTTTAAGCTTGCTTCCTTGGACATAGTTAGTTGGCCTCGTTGGTCCCTGGAAAACACGTCTTATTCAAATGTTATGAATAGGTTTTTCACTTGAAATCAATACAATACACGATACTCATGTGTTTGTTTGAATCAGGTTTAATACGGTGGACCGTTAAAATATACCACTTCTCTGTGGAATGTTGATTAGATGGAGGACCAACCTATTCAGAAATAACACATGATGCTACGGAAACATAAACGATAGAATGAAACCAACCCCTTAATATTACTAAGAATCTGCATAATTATATTTATGAATTTAAATCTATTCTAATCTGTGTCAGGGGAACCCCTTGTGTCCAATGCAAGATTATTCTGCCTTGACATGATGTGAATGTGTGTCTCGTTTATGAATTTTATTCAGTTCACGTTTTTCAGTTTGGCTTTTCTTAGAACTAAGAACAATTTTATGATTTTTGTTACGTAGAATAAAAACACTTTGATGTTGAAATGATTTCGGTTGGTGGATTTCATTTTTGCGTCGCAGTGCAAGGACACTAGTGCAAACACAAACGCACACACACACACACACACACACACACACACACACACACACACACACACACACACACACACACACACACACACACACACACACACACACACACACACACACACACACACACACACACACACACTGTCAAGACCCCAAAGAATATGAGTCACTGTCTGGTGATGATGTCACAGTAACACAGTGATGTCATCCTCCATGCCGTTCCCATGGTAACCAGGCCTTGGCGGGAACACGGGGGTAGACTTATGGACACACACACACTGCTACCCGTACCCGTACCCTGCGAAAGCCCAAACTCGATCCCCATATAATATCTCTGGAGAGACCTGAAAATAGCTGTGCAGCGACGCCCCCCTGACAGAGCTTGAGAGGATCTACGGAGAAGAATGGGAGAAACTCACCAAACACAGATGTGCCAAGTAACGTCATACCCAAGAAGACTCAAGGCTGTAATCACTGCCAAAGGTGCTTCAACAAAGTACTGAGTAAACATTATTTCCGCAATATCCTCCCCAAAAAGAAGAAAACATTTATATATATTGAGTAAAGGGTCTGAATACTTATGTAAATGTGATAACTATTTTTTTCCCTCAATGCATTTGTAAACATGTCTGAAAACCTGTTTTTGCTTCATCATTGTGGGGTATTGTGTGTACATTGATCAGGGAATGAAAACAATGCAATCCATTTTGGAATAAGGTTGCAACGTAACATAATGTGGAAAGACAAAAGGGGTTGGAACACTTTCCGAATGCCCTGTGTATGTGATCTCTAAGAAAACAAAGCCAAGTAACGATTAACATTCACACAACAGCTGAATTAGAACTAGAATCAGAATCTCAGCGGAATTACCACATCGTCAACACACAGTATATATATTCTGGATACCGTAGAGTACAGTTTACATATCCTGGATACAGTAGAGTACAGTTTACATATCCTGGATACAGTAGAGTACAGTATATATATCCTGGATACCGTAGAGTACAGTATATATATTCTGGATACCGTAGAGTACAGTTTACATGTCCTGGATACCGTAGAGTACAGTTTATATATCCTGGATACAGTAGAGTACAGTTTACATATCCTGGATACCGTAGAGTACAGTATATATATCCTGGATACCGTAGAGTACAGTTTACATATCCTGGATACCGTAGAGTACAGTTTACATATCCTGGATACCGTAGAGTACAGTTTACATATCCTGGATACCGTAGTAGTTTACAGTTTACATATCCTGGATACAGTAGAGTACAGTTTACATATCCTGGATACAGTAGAGTACAGTTTACATATCCTGGATACAGTAGAGTACAGTTTACATATCCTGGATACAGTAGAGTACAGTTTACATATCCTGGATACAGTAGAGTACAGTTTACATATCCTGGATACCGTAGAGTACAGTTTACATATCCTGGATACAGTAGAGTACAGTTTACATATCCTGGATACAGTAGAGTACAGTTTACATATCCTGGATACAGTAGTTTACATATCCTGGATACCGAGAGTACAGTTTACATATCCTGGATACCGTAGAGTACAGTTTACATATCCTGGATACAGTATATATATTCTGGATACCGTAGAGTACAGTTTACATGTCCTGGATACCGTAGAGTACAGTTTACATATCCTGGATACCGTAGAGTACAGTTTACATATCCTGGATACCGTAGAGTACAGTTTACATGTCCTGGATACAGTAGAGTACAGTTTACATATCCTGGATACAGTAGAGTACAGTTTACATATCCTGGATACAGTAGAGTACAGTTTACATATCCTGGATACAGTAGAGTACAGTTTACATATCCTGGATACAGTAGAGTACAGTTTACAGTTGATGTCGGAAGTTTACATACAGTCAGGTTGGAGTCATTAAAAACTTGTTTTTCAACCACTCCACACATTTCTTGTTAATTAACAAACTATAGTTTTGGCAAGTCGGTTAGGACATCTACTTTGTGGATGACACAAGTAAGTTTTCCAACAAATGTTTACAGACAGATTATTTCACTGTATCACAATTCCAGTGGGTCAGAAGTTTACATACACTAAGCTAACCTTTAAGCAGCTTGGAAAACTCCAGAAACTGATGTCATGGCTTTAGAAGCTTCTGATAGGCTAATTGACATTGTTTGAGTCAATTGGAGGTGTACCTGTGGATGTATTTCAAGGCCTACCTTCAAACTCAGTGCCTTTTTGCTTGACATCATTGGAAAAATCAAAAGAAATCCGCCAAGACCTCAAAATGAAATTGTAGACCTCCACAAGTCTGGTTCATCCTTGGGAGCAATTTTCAAACGCCTGAAGGTACCACGTTCATCTGTACAAACAATAGTATGCAAGTATAAATACCACGGGACCATGCAGCCATCATACTACTCAGGAAGGAGTCGCGTTCTATCTCCTAGAGATGAATGTGCTTTGGTGGGAAAAGTGCAAATCAATCCCAGAACAACAGCAAAGGACCTTGTGAAGATGCTGGAGGAAACAGGTACAAAAATATCTATATCCACAGTAAAATTAGTCCTATCTCGACATAACCTGAAAGGCCGCTCAGCAAGGAAGACTGCCATAAAAAGCCAGACTACGGTTTGCAAATGCACATGAGGACAAAGGTCGTACTTTTTGAAGAAATGTACTCTGGTCTGATGAAACAAAAATAGAACTGTTTGGCCATAATAACCATGGTTTTGATTGGAGGAAATAGGGGGAGGCTTGCAAGCCAAAGAACACCATCACAACCATGAAGCACGGGGGTGGCAGCATCATGTTGTGGGGGTGCTTCGCTGCAGGAGGGACTGGTGCACAAAATAGATGGTTACATTAGGAAGGAAAACGATGTGGATATATTGAAGCAACATCTCAAGACATCAATCAGGAAGCTTGGTCACAAATGGGTCTTCCAAATGGACAATGACCCCAAGCATACTTCCAAAGTTGTGGCAAAATGGCTTAAGAACAACAAAGTCAAGGTATTGGAATGGCCATCATCAAAACCCTGACCTCAATCCCATAGAACATTTGTGGGCAGAACTGAAAAGGCCTGTGCGAGCAAGGAGGCCTACAAGCCTGACTCAGTTACACCAGCCCTGTCAGGAGGAATGCACCAAAATTCACCCAATTTTGGCCCATTGTGGGAATTTTGTGGAAGGCTACCCGAAACAAAGGCTACCCAAAACGTTTGACCCAAATTAAGCAATTTTAAAGGCAATGCTAACAAATACTATTTGAGTGTATGTAAACTTCTGACCCACTGGGAATGTGAGGAAATAAATTAAAGCTGAAATAAATAATTCTCTCTACTATTACTCTGACATTTCACATTCTTAAAATAAAGTGGTGATCCTCACTGACCTAAAACAGGGAATTTTAACTAGGAATAAAAGTCAGGAATTGTGAAAAACTGAGCTTAAATGTTTTTGTCTAACATGCTGACCAGACCAGACACGTCGCATACGTGAGAGTCGCAAAATAAATTTAGAAATCTATTTATTCCATTTTTTCCCCCACACTGCTCGCGCGCGCCAACGAGGGTCTGCGATGCCAAGCGCTAAAATATAAGTCCGTTCTACTTGTGACGCAGATTGCACTGCAAGTCCTGCCTCTCCCATCTCCTCATTGGTTTATAGAAGCAGGTACCCACGTGCCATCTCCTCATTTGTTATACGCACTTGGGGGATTGAAAGACGAAATGTTTTTCCGGTTGTCGTGGTAATACTATGAAAGTGTAGATGACAATCACCATATAAGTTCAAAGATGTAAAAGCCTGGAATGAGTAGAGATGACTAGAAACGATTCGGTTGGCCGTTTTATTTGTGGATTAATTGTCAGAGTAGAGAACCTTGTGCATTTCAGGTAAAATAACAACTCAATGTTTATATCCCAGGACAGATTAGCAAGCAACAGCAAGCTAGCTAGCTAAATTGCCATAAATGCTTAATGCTTTTCGACCTGTTTCCAAATGAATGTCATTGGTTCACAGTTTGTTTTAATATTTTAACATGCATGTCGTATTCGCGCTTGGGGACAAAATACATTTATTCACGATGGCGCACGATAGCGCACGATAGCGCACGATGGCGCACGATAGCGCACGATAGCGCACGATGGCGCACGATGGCGCACGATGGCGCAAGATGGCGCACGATGGCGCACGATGGCGCACGAGCGCAGCCGGTTTGGGTTCCGTGTAAGGTGTATGTAATGTTCTGACTTCAACTGTATATATATTCTGGGTACAGTAGATTAGAGTATGTATATATATACACTGCTCAAAAAAATAAAGGGAACACTTAACACAATGTAACTCCAAGTCAATCACACTTCTGTGAAATCAAACTGTCCACTTAGGAAGCAACACTGATTGACAATACATTTCACATGCTGTTGTGCAAATGGAATAGACAACAGGTGGAAATTATAGGCAATTAGCAAGACACCCCCAATAAAGGAGTGGTTCTGCAGTTGGTGACCACAGACCACTTCTCAGTTCCTATGCTTCCTGGCTGATGTTTTGGTCACTTTTGAATGCTGGCGGTGCTTTCACTCTAGTGGTAGCATGAGACGGAGTCTACAACCCACACAAGTGGCTCAGGTAGTGCAGCTCAACCAGGATGGAACATCAATGTGAGCTGTGGCAAGAAGGTTTGATGTGTCTGTCAGTGTAGTGTCCAGAGCATGGAGGCGCTACCAGGAGACAGACCAGTACATCAGGAGACATGGAGGAGGCCGTAGGAGGGCAACAACCCAGCAGCAGGACCACTACCTCTGCATTTGTGCAAGGAGGAGCAGGAGGAGCACTGCCAAAGCCCTGCAAAATGACCTCCAGCAGGCCACAAATGTGCATGTGTCTGCTCAAACGGTCAGAAACAGGCTCCATGAGGGTGGTATGAGGGCCCGACGTCCACAGGTGGGGGTTGTGCTTACAGCCCAACACTGTGCAGGACGTTTGGCATTTGCTAGAGAACACCAAGATTGGCAAATTCGCCACTGGCGCCCTGTGCTCTTCAGATGAAAGCAGGTTCACACTGAGCACGTGACAGACGTGACAGAGTATGGAGACGCCCTGGAGAACGTTCTGCTGCCTGCAACATCCTCCAGCATGACCGGTTTGGCAGTGGGTCAGTCATGGTGTGGGGTGGCATTTCTTTGGGGGGCCGCACAGCCCTCCATGTGTTCGCCAGAGGTAGCCTGACTGTCATTAGGTACCGAGATGAGATCCTCAGACCCCTTGTGAGACCATATGCTGGTGCGGTTGGCCCTGGGTTCCTCCTAATGCAAGACAATGCTAGACTTCATGTGGCTGGAGTGTGTCAGCATTTCCTGCATGAGGAAGGCATTGATGCTATGGACTGGCCCGCCCGTTCCCCAGACCTGAATCCAATTGAGCACATCTGGGACATCATGTCTCGCTCCATCCACCAACGCCACGTTGCACCACAGACTGTCCAGGAGTTGGCGGATGCTTTAGTCCAGGTCTGGGAGGAGATCCCTCAGGAGACCATCCGCCACCTCATCAGGAGCATGCCCAGGCATTGTAGGGAGGTCATACAGGCACGTGGAGGCCACACACACTACTGAGCCTCATTTTGACTTGTTTTAAGGACATTACATCAAAGTTGAATCAGCCTGTAGTGTGGTTTTCCACTTTAATTTTGAGTGGGACTCCAAATCCAGACCTCCATTGGTTGAAAAATGAGATTTCCATCGATAAATTTTGTGTGATTTTGTTGTCAACACATTCAACTATGTAAAGAAAAAAGTAATTAATAAGAATATTTAATTCATTCAGATCTAGGATGTATTATTTTAGTGTTCCCTTTATATTTTTGAGCAGTGTATTATGGATACAGTAGAGTACACTATATACATATAAATATATATTATGGATACAGTAGAGTACAGTATATGCATCTATACAATAGATAGAGTAGAGTACAGTATGTACTTTCTGGATACAGTAGAGTACACTATATACGTATAAATATATATTATGGATACAGTAGAGTACAGTATATACATATAAATATATATTATGGATACAGTAGAGTACAGTATATACATATAAATATATATTTTCAGTATGTACTTTCTGGATACAGTAGAGTATATACATAAATATTATGGATACAGTAGAGTAAACATAGAGCATCAAAATGAACGGAGTTCAACCTCAAATGAAATCATTCTCTTAATGACATAATTTAACATTAAAGGGAGGCTTCAACGTTTAAGGAATTGTTAATCCATCCTCGGGAAATAGAGAACTTTGCTGCAGTAGCAGAGGTCACTGTGTTGTCAGTCAGTTCCTCTTGTGACCACTAGAGAGAGATATAAACTCAATGTGTCCCTGGTATCCCTCACTGTCAAAAACAACACTTCCTGTTTCCTCCTGAGTCACAGACACTTCAGCCAATCAACTGCCAGGTAGAGGAGGCTGCTAGGCAACCGATTTGCATGTTGTGAATGTCGACTCTGACACGTAATCCCATCTGAAAAACAGTAGGATGGAGTAGAAAGAGAGAGAGAGAGAGGAAGAGAGAGAAAGTGAAAGAGATGCTCTGACATGGAATATCATTCCTGCACTTGATGACATACCCAGGTATTAATTTCCTCTAATTGATGGTTGAATATTCACTATCTTCTCATCAACACTTTACACGATCACATTATTGATATACAGTGTCCACCTTCACTGTATCCACCTTCACTGTATCCACCTTCACTGAATCCACCTTCACTGTATCCACCTTCACTGTATCCACCTTCACTGTATCCACCTTCACTGTATCCACCTTCAATGAATCCACCTTCAATAAATCCACCTTCACTGAATCCACCTTCACTGAATCCACCTTCAATAAATCCACCTTCACTGAATCCACCTTCAATAAATCCACCTTCACTGAATCCACCTTCACTGAATCCACCTTCAATAAATCCACCTTCAATAAATCCACCTTCACTGAATCCACCTTCACTGAATCCACCTTCAATAAATCCACCTTCAATAAATCCACCTTCACTGAATCCACCTTCACTGAATCCACCTTCAATAAATCCACCTTCACTGAATCCACCTTCACTGTATCCACCATCACTGTATCCACCTTCACTGAATCCACCTTCAATAAATCCACCTTCACTGTATCCACCTTCACTGAATCCACCTTCACTGAATCCACCTTCACTGAATCCACCCTCACTGTATCCACCTTCAATAAATCCACCTTCACTGTATCCACCTTCACTGTATCCACCTTCACTGTATCCACCTTCACTGTATCCACCTTCAATAAATCCACCTTCACTTAATCCACCTTCACTGTATCCACCTTCAATAAATCCACCTTCACTGTATCCACCTTCACTGAATCCACCTTCACTGAATCCACCTTCACTGTATCCACCTTCACTGTATCCACCTTCACTGAATCCACCTTCACTGTATCCATCTTCACCAGCTGGCTGGTGTGTTTACGGACATATCCAATCAATCCTTATCCCAGTCTGCTGTTCCCAAATGCTTCAAGAGGGCCACTATTGTTTTCACTATATATTTTACCTCTTGGGGATGTTATTCGAAAACATAATGTAAACTTTCACTGCTATGCGGATGACACACAGCTGTACATTTCAATGAAACACGGTGAAGCACCAAAATTGCCCTCGCTAGAAGCATGTGTTTCAGACATAAGGAAGTGGATGGCTGCAAACTTTCTACTATTAAACTCGGACAAAACAGAGATGCTTGTTCTAGGTCCCAAGAAACAAAGAGATCTTCTGTTGAATCTGACAATTAATCTTAATGGTTGTACAGTCGTCTCAAATAAAACTGTGAAGGACCTCGGCGTTACTCTGACCCTGATCTCTTTTTGAAGAACATATCAAGACCATTTCGAGGACAGCTTTTTTCCATCTACGTAACATTGCAAAAATCAGAAACTTTCTGTCCAAAAATGATGCAGAAAAATTAATCCATGCTTTTGTCACTTCTAGGTTAGACTACTGCAATGCTCTATTTTCCGGCTACCCGGATAAAGCACTAAATAAACTTCAGTTAGTGCTAAATACGGCTGCTAGAATCCTGACTAGAACCAAAAAATTTGATCATATTACTCCAGTGCTAGCCTCTACACTGGCTTCCTGTCAAAGCAAGGGCTGATTTCAAGGTTTTACTGCTAACCTACAAAGCATTACATGGGCTTGCTCCTACCTACCTCTCTGATTTGGTCCTGCCGTACATACCTATACGTACGCTACGGTCACAAGACGCAGGCCTCCTAATTGTCCCTAGAATTTCTAAGCAAACAGCTGGAGGCAGGGCTTTCTCCTATAGAGCTCCATTTTTATGGAACGGTCTGCCTACCCATGTCAGAGACGCAAACTCGGTCTCAACCTTTAAGTCTTTACTGAAGACTCATCTCTTCAGTGGGTCATATGATTGAGTGTAGTCTGGCCCAGGAGTGGGAAGGTGAACGGAAAGGCTCTGGAGCAACGAACCGCCCTTGCTGTCTCTGCCTGGCCGGTTCCCCTTTTCCACTGGGATTCTCTGCCTCTAACCCTGTTACGGGGCTGAGTCACTGGCTTGCTGGGGCTCTCTCGTGCCGTCCCTGGGGGTGCGTCACCTGGGTGGGTTGATTCACTGTTGTGGTCGGCCTGTCTGGGTTTCCCCCCTTTGGGTTGTACCGTGTCGGAGATCTTTGTGGGCTATACTCGGCCTTGTCTCAGGATGGTAAGTTGGTGGTTGTAGATTTCCCTCTAGTGGTGTGGGGGCTGTGCTTTGGCAAAGTGGGTGGGGTTATATCCTTCCTGTTTGGCCCTGTCCGGGGTGTCCTCGGATGGGGCCACAGTGTCTCCTGACCCCTCCTGTCTCAGCCTCCAGTATTTATGCTGCAGTTTATGTGTCGGGGGGCTAGGGTCAGTTTGTTTATCTGGAGTACTTCTCCTGTCCTATTCGGTGTCCTGTGTAAATCTAAGTGTGCGTTCTCTAATTCTCTCCTTCTCTCCTTCTTTCTCTCTCTCGGAGGACCTGAGCCCTAGAACCATGCCCCAGGACTACCTGACATGATGACTCCTTGCTGTCCCCAGTCCACCTGGCCATGCTGCTGCTCCAGTTTCAACTGGCCTGGGCCCTAGGACCATGTCCCAGGACTACCTGACATGAGGACTCCTTGCTGTCCCCAGTCCACCTGGCCATGCTCCTGCTCCAGTTTCAACTGACCTGAGCCCTAGGACCGTGCCCCAGGACTACCTGACATGATGGCTCCTTGCTGTCCCCAGTCCACCTGACTGTGCTGCTGCTCCAGTTTCAACTGTTCTGCCTTATTATTATTTGACCATGCTGGTCATTTATGAACATTTGAACATCTTGGTCATTTTCTGTTATAATCTCTACCCGGCACAGCCAGAAGAGGACTGGCCACCCCACATAGCCCGGTTCCTCTCTAGGTTTCTTCCTAGGTTTTGGCCTTTCTAGGGAGTTTTTCCTAGCCACCGTGCTTTTACACCTGCATTGTTTGCTGTTTGGGGTTTTAGGCTGGGTTTCTGTACAGCACTTTGAGATATCAGCTGATGTACGAAGGGCTATATAAATAAATTTGATTTGATTTGATTTGATTTGACCATTGTTCCTGTCCCCAAGAAAGCGAAGGTAACTCAGCTAAATGACAATCGCCCCGTAGCAATCTCTTTCCGTCATCATGAAGTGCTTTGAGAGACTAGTCAAGGACCATATCACCTCCACCCTACCTGACACCTTAGACCCACTCCAATTTGCTTTCCGCCCCAATAGGTCCACAGACGACGCAATCGCAATCACACTGCACACTTCCCTAACACATCTAGACAAGAGGAATACCTATGTAAGAGTGCTGTTTATCGACTACAGATCAGCATTTAACACCATAGTACCCTCCAAACTCATCAAGCTCGAGACCCTGGGTCAGAACAGTGCCCTGTGCAACTGGGTCCTGGACATCCTGACGGGCCGCCCCCAGGTGGTGAAGGTAGGTAACAACATCTCCACCCCGCTGATCCTCAACACTGGGGCCCCACAAGTGTGTGTTCTGAGCCCTGTTCACCCATGTCTGCGTGGCCATGTACGCCTCCAACTCAATCATCAAGTTTGCAGACGACACTACAGTGGTAGGCTTGATTACCAAGAATGACGAGACAGCCTACAGGGAGGAGGTGAGCGCCCTTGGAGTGTGGTGTCAGGAAAATAACCTCACACTCAATGTCAACAAAACAAAGGAAATGATCGTGGACTTCAGGAAACAGCAGAGGGAGCAGTCCCCTATCCACATCGACAGGACAGTAGTGGAGAAGGTGGAAAGTTAAGTTCCTCGGCGTACACATCACGGACAAACTGAATTGGTCCACCCACACAGACAGCGTGGTGAAGAAGGCGCAGCAGCACCTCTTCAACCTCAGGAGGCTGAATAAATTTGGCTTGTCACCAAAAACTTGTGTGTTTCAGGCAGTTGTTGTGAAATTGTTAGGTTAGATTACTTGTTAGATATTACTGCATGGCCAGAACTAGAAGCACAAGCATTTCGCTACACTCACATTAACATCTGCTAACCATGTTTATGTGACAAATACATTTAATTTGATTTGAGTTCATTTGTATCCACCTTCCATAACGGTTTTATGTATGTGAAGGAGAGTCAGACCAACATGTGGCGTGGCTATTGCGATCCATGTTTAATGAAACAAAGTAAACACAAATCAAATACAAAAACAATAAACATAACACGAAAACCGAACGAGCCAGTACCTAAAAGTGCGGAGCTCAAAACAGGCGGGGCTCTGCCCTAAATCACTTCTAAGAGTATGAATTAGGCTGTTTGAGAAGGTTTGAATCCTAAGAATCCTGCCTTGACATAGTTTGAAGTACTATACCAACATAGTTACTGTAGTAGGTTGAAGATGTGTGCTGGATAATCTTGGTAGAGCCTGGGTTGAATAGGGATTGTGGTGCTGTAAAACCTTGGTAGCGCGTGGGTTGAATAGGTGTTGTGGTGCTGTAAAAACTTGGTAGAGCGTGGGTTGAATAGGAATTGTGGTGCTGTAAAACCTTGGTAGAGCGTGGGGGAATAGGTGTTGTGGTGCTGTAAAACCTTGGTAGAGCCTGGGTTGAATAGGGATTGTGGTGCTGGAAAACCTTGGTAGAGCCTGGGTTGAATAGGGATTGTGGTGCTGGAAAACCTTGGTAGAGCCTGGGTTGAATAGGGATTGTGGTGCTCATGTGAATTTCCTTTATTTTTCAGCTTCAGACCAATGCCTATTATCACTTAAAACATATATACATGTTTTATTTATTTTTATTTAACCCTTATTTTACCAGGTTAGTTGACTGAGAACACATTCTCATTTCTAACAGCAACCTGGGGAATAGTTACAGGGTAGAGGTGGAGGGATGAACGAGGATGATTAGGTGGGTATGATGGTATGAGGGCCAGATTGGGATTTTAGCCAGGACACTGGGGTTGTCACCCCAACTCTTACGATACCATGGGATCTTTAGTGACCACAGAGAGTCAGGACACCCGTTTAATGTCCCATCCGAAAGACGGCACCCTACGCAGGGCAATGTCCCCAATCACTGACTTGGGGCATTGATCCTTCTGAGCATTAATTACACCTTGGATGGTGTATCGATACACCCAGTCATTACAAAGACACAGGCGTCCTTCCTCACTCAACTGCCAGAGAGGAAGGAAACAGCTCAGGGATTTCACAACGAGGCCACTGGTGACTTTAAAACAGTTAAAGAGTGTAAAGGCTGTGATAGGAGAAAAATGAGGATGGAGCAACAACATTGTAGTTACTTCCAATACTAACCTAAATGACAGAGTGAAAAGAAGGAAGCTTGTACAGAATAGTTTGCAATAGTAAAACTGCAAAAAATGCAATGAATACAAAACTCTACACAACACATGACTGAGTACCACTCTTTATATTTTAAAGCATGGTGGTGGCTGCATCATGTTATGGGTATGCTTGTCATCGGCAAGGAATGTTTTATGGACAAAAATAAATGAAATGGAGCTAAGCCCAGGCAAAATCCTGGAGGAAAACCTGGTTCAGTCTGCTTTCCAACAGACACTGGGAGACAAATTCACTTTGCAGCAGGACAATAACCTAAAACACAAGGCCATATAATATAAACTGAAGATGCTTACCAAACATATTTAAACAATTCAGTCCCAGAATGCAGTATCAACTGTAGGCCTAGACGATATGTGTCTTGTCGACAACGTGCCTCACACATAGCCTACAATACAATAGTATTCTATATTATAGGAGAAGTGTGAAGAGTAAAGACACGCAGGCTAGGCTAGTAGTGTCACGCCTTGGTCTTAGTATTTGGTGTTTTCTTTAATTATTTGGTCAGGCCAGGGTGTGACATGGGTTTATGTTATTGTATGTTCGTATTGGGGTTTGTAGTATTTGGGATCGCGGCTGATTAGGGTTGTTGTATAGGCTTGGCTGCCTGAGGTGGTTCTCAATCAGAGTCAGGTGATTCTCGTTGTCTCTGATTGGGAACCGTATTTAGGTAGCCTGAGTTTCGCTTTGTATTTCGTGGGTGATTGTTCCTGTCTCTGTGTAGTTTCACCAGATAGGCTGTAATTAGGTTTCACGTTCCGTTTGTTGTTTTGTATTTTGTAATAGTTATTTCATGTATCGCGATCCTTCATTAAAGATCATGAGCAACCACCACGCTGCATTTCGGTCCGACTATCTTTTGACAAACGAAGAACGACGTTACAAGTAGAAGCCAATTACAACAATGTTAACCCCCTCAAAAAAACAACTTAATGTAACGGTATTCATCGTCTGAAGAAGAGGAATCTTTGGACCAAAGCCCAGCATGGTAAGTGTTCATGCTTGTTTTATTAAAACTGAACACTATAACAAAAAATAAACAAGAGAATAACCAAAACAGTCCTATAAGGTGAAAACACTAAACAGGATTGTAGAAGCCAATTACAACAACGTTGACAGCCAAACACAACCTTCATAGACTATTGAGCACACTGGATGCTTGACTGTTGCTATTAGTCATTACGGTAGTCTATGCTACGTGACCACGAGCCTGCCTACTGATCTGTACCTGCCTGACTCTGACCCGATTATGAAACTCTGCCTGACCTGACCACGAGCCTGCCTACCGTTCTGTACCTGCCTGACTCTGCCCTGGATTTACGGACCTCTGCCTGTCCTTGACCTGTCTTTTGCCTGCCCTCTCTTTGGGTCATTAAACATCACAGATGAGACCAGATGAGGGACCAACATCATGACAGATGAGACCAGCTGAGGGACCTACATCATGACAGATGAGACTAGCTGAGGGACCTACATCATGACAGATGAGACTAGCTGAGGGACCTACATCATGACAGATGAGACTAGCTGAGGGACCTACATCATGACAGATGAGACTAGCTGAGGGACCTACATCATGACAGATGAGACTAGCTGAGGGACCTACATCATGACAGATGAGACTAGCTGAGGGACCTACATCATGACAGATGAGACTAGCTGAGGGACCTACATCATGACAGATGAGACTAGCTGAGGGACCTACATCATGACAGATGAGACTAGCTGAGGGACCTACATCATGACAGATGAGACTAGCTGAGGGACCTACATCATGACAGATGAGACCAGCTGAGGGACCTACATCATGACAGATGAGACTAGCTGAGGGACCTACATCATGACAGATGAGACTAGCTGAGGGACCTAGACAGATGAGACTAGCTGAGGGACCTACATCATGACAGATGAGACTAGCTGAGGGACCTACATCATGACAGATGAGACTAGCTGAGGGACAGATGAGACTAGCTGAGGGACCTACATCATGACAGATGAGACTAGCTGAGGACCTACATCATGACAGATGAGACTAGACCTGACATCATGACAGATGAGACTAGCAGATGAGATGAGACTAGCTGAGGGACCTACATCATGACAGATGAGACCAGCTGAGGGACCTACATCATGACAGATGAGACTAGCTGAGGGACCTACATCAGGGACCTACATCATGACAGATGAGACTAGCTGAGGGACCTACATCATGACAGATGAGACTAGCTGAGACCTAGACTGAGGGACCTACATCATGACAGATGAGACCAGATGAGGGACCTACATCATGACAGATGAGACTAGCTGAGGGACCTACATCATGACAGATGAGACTAGCTGAGGGACCTACATCATGACAGATGAGACTAGCTGAGGGACCTACATCATGACAGATGAGACTAGCTGAGGGACCTACATCATGACAGATGAGACTAGCTGAGGGACCTAGACAGATGAGACTAGCTGAGGGACCTACATCATGACAGATGAGACTAGCTGAGGGACCTACATCATGACAGATGAGACTAGCTGAGGGACCTACATCATGACAGATGACCTGAGGGACCTATCATGACAGATGAGACTAGCTGAGGGACCTACATCATGACAGATGAGACTAGCTGAGGGACCTACATCATGACAGATGAGACTAGCTGAGGGACCTACATCATGACAGATGAGACTAGCTGAGGGACTACATCATGACAGATGAGACCTGAGGGACCTACATCATGACAGATGAGACTAGCTGAGGGACCTACATCATGACAGATGAGACTAGCTGAGGGACCTACATCATGACAGATGAGACCAGCTGAGGGACCTACATCATGACAGATGAGACCAGCTGAGGGACCTACATCATGACAGATGAGACTAGCTGAGGGACCTACATCATGACAGATGAGACTAGCTGAGGGACCTACATCATGACAGATGAGACCAGATGAGGGACCTACATCATGACAGATGAGACTAGCTGAGGGACCTACATCATGACAGATGAGACTAGCTGAGGGACCTACATCATGACAGATGACCCTACATCATGACAGATGAGACCTACATCATGACAGATGAGACTAGCTGAGGGACCTCATGACAGATGAGACTATCATGACAGATGAGACTAGCTGAGGGACCTACATCATGACAGATGAGACCTACAGCTGAGGGACCTACATCATGACAGATGAGACTAGCTGAGGGACCTACATCATGACAGATGAGACTAGCTGAGGGACCTACATCATGATGAGACAGATGATGAGACTAGCTGAGGGACCTACATCATGACAGATGAGACTAGCTGAGGGACCTACATCATGACAGATGAGACTAGCTGAGGGACCTACATCATGACAGATGAGACTAGCTGAGGGACCTACATCATGACAGATGAGACTAGCTGAGGGACCTACATCATGACAGATGAGACTAGCTGAGGGACCTACATCATGACAGATGAGACTAGCTGAGGGACCTACATCATGACAGATGAGACTAGCTGAGGGACCTACATCATGACAGATGAGACTAGCTGAGGGACCTACATCATGACAGATGAGACTAGCTGAGGGACCTACATCATGACAGATGAGACTAGCTGAGGGACCTACATCATGACAGATGAGACTAGCTGAGGGACCTACATCATGACAGATGAGACTAGCTGACTATGACAGATGAGGGACCTACATCATGACAGATGAGACTAGCTGAGGGACCTACATCATGACAGATGAGACTAGCTGAGGGACCTACATCATGACAGATGAGACTAGCTGAGGGACCTACATCATGACAGATGAGACTAGCTGAGGGACCTACATCATGACAGATGAGACTAGCTGAGACAGGAGACCTGACATCATGACAGATGAGACTAGCTGAGGGACCTACATCATGACAGATGAGACTAGACTAGCTGAGGGACCTACATCATGACAGATGAGACCAGCTGAGGGACCATCATGACAGATGAGACTAGCTGAGGGACCTACATCATCATGACAGATGAGACTGAGGGACTGAGGGACCTGACAGATGAGACTAGCTGAGGGACCTACATCATGACAGATGAGACTAGCTGAGGGACCTACATCATGACAGATGAGACTAGCTGAGGGACCTACATCATGACAGATGAGACTAGCTGAGGGACCTACATCATGACAGATGAGACTAGCTGAGGGACCTACATCATGACAGATGAGACTAGACTGAGGGACCTACATCATCAGATGAGACAGATGAGACCTACATCATGACAGATGAGACTAGCTGAGGGACCTACATCATGACAGATGAGACCAGCTGAGGGACCTACATCATGACAGATGAGACTAGCTGAGGGACCTACATCATGACAGATGAGACTAGCTGAGGGACCTACATCATGACAGATGAGACCAGCTGAGGGACCTACATCATGACAGATGAGACTAGCTGAGGGACCTACATCATGACAGATGAGACTAGCTGAGGGACCTACATCATGACAGATGAGACCAGATGAGGGACCTACATCATGACAGATGAGACCAGATGAGGGACCTACATCATGACAGATGAGGGACCTACATCTGACAGATGAGACTAGCTGAGGACCTACATCAGATGACAGATGAGACTAGCTGAGGGACCTACATCATGACAGATGAGACTAGACAGATGAGACTAGCTGAGGGACCTACATCATGACAGATGAGACTAGCTGAGGGACCTACATCATGACAGATGAGACTGAGACTGAGGGACCTACATCATGACAGATGAGACTAGCTGAGGGACCTACATCATGACAGATGAGACTACATCATGACTGAGGGACCTACATCATGACAGATGAGACAGATGCTGAGGACAGATGACCTACATCATGACAGATGAGACTAGCTGAGGGACCTACATCATGACAGATGAGACTAGCTGAGGGACCTACACCATGACAGATGAGACTAGCTGAGGGACCTACATCATGACAGATGAGACTAGCTGAGGGACATCAACACATTCTTGATTTCCTAACGACTTTCTGAAATCTGTTTGGTCAAACAATGATGGATGACACGTGCTCCCCCGGTTGTCACGGACACGTGCTCCCCCGGTTGTCACGGACACGTGCCCTGTTGTTATGGACACGTGCTCCCCCGGTTGTCACGGACACGTGCCCTGTTGTTATGGACACGTGCTCCCCGGTTGTCACGGACACGTGCTCCCCCGGTTGTCACGGACACGTGCCCTGTTGTCATGGACACGTGCTCCCCCGGTTGTCACGGACACGTGCCCTGTTGTTATGGACACGTGCTCCCCCGGTTGTCACGGACACGTGCCCTGTTGTTATGTGCCCTCACGGACACGTGCCCTGTTGTTATGGACACGTGCCCTGTTGTTATGGACACGTGCTCCCCCGGTTGTCACGGACACGTGCCCTGTTGTTATGGACACGTGCTCCCCCGGTTGTCACGGACACGTGCCCTGTTGTTATGGACACGTGCCCTGTTGTCATGGACACGTGCCCTGTTGTTATGGACACGTGCCCTGTTGTCATGGACACGTGCCCTGTTGTCATGGACACGTGCTCCCCCGGTTGTCACGGACACGTGCCCTGTTGTTATGGACACGTGCTCCCGTGCCCTGGTTGTCACGGGACACGTGCCCTGTTGTTATGGACACGTGCTCCCCCGGTTGTCACGGACACGTGCCCTGTTGTTATGGACACGTGCCCTGTTGTCATGGACACGTGCACTGTTGTCATGGACATGTGCCCTGTTGTCATGGACACGTGCCCTATTGTCATGGACACGTGCCCTGTTGTCATGGACACGTGCTCCCCTGGTTGTCACGGACACGTGCCCTGTTGTCATGGACACGTGCTCCCCTGTTGTCACGGACACGTGCCCTGTTGTCATGGACACGTGCTCCCCTGTTGTCACGGACACGTGCCCTGTTGTCATGGACACGTGCTCCCCTGCTGTCATAAATAACATTGAATTATGTTTAGTCATAATAATACAAAGATTTACTGGTGGAAAAAAGTTGTCAATTGTCATACTTGAGTAAAAGTAAACATACCTTAATAGAAAATGACTCAAGTAAATTTGAAAGTCATCCAGTAAAATAATACTTCAGTAAAAGTCTAGAAGTATTTTGGTTTAAAATATACAAAACTAAATGGAATTTCTAAAATGTACTTAGGTATCAACAGTAAAAGTAAAAGTAGGAATAATTTCAAATTCCTTATATTAAGCAAACCATTTCTATTTTGTTTTATTGACGGAAAGCCAGTGGCACACTCCAATACTCAGACATCATTTACAAACAAAACATTTGTGTTTAGTGAGTCCTCCAGATCAGAGTCAGTAGGGATGACCAGGGATGTTCTCTGTTTAGTGAGTCCTCCAGATCAGAGGCAGTAGGGATGACCAGGGATGTTCTCTGTTTAGTGAGTCCTCCAGATCATTTACAAGTCCTCCAGATCAAAACATTTCTGTTTAGTGAGTCCTCCAGATCAGAGGCAGTCCTCCAGATCAGAGTAGGAGATGACCAGGGATGTTCTCTGTTTAGTGAGTCCTCCAGATCAGAGGCAGTGGGGATGACCAGGGATGTTCTCTGTTTAGTGAGTCCTCCAGATCAGAGGCAGTAGGGACGACCAGGGATGTTCTCTGTTTAGTGAGTCCACCAGATCAGAGGCAGTAGGGATGACCGGGAATTTTATCTTGATAAGTGTGTGAATTGGACCACTTTCCTGTCAAAATGTAACGAGAACATTTGGGTTGTCAGGGGAAACGTATGAAGTAAAAGATCACGTAATTTTATTTTGGAATGTAGTGAAGTAAAAGTTAAAGTTGCCAAACGGTTAAACAGTAACATAACATACAGATACCCCCCCCCCAAAAAAAACAACTTAATGTAATGGTATTCATCTTCGGACCGAAGCTCAGCGTGGTAAGGCTCAGCGTGGTAAGGCTCAGCGTGGTAAGGCTCAGCGTGGTAAGGCCCAGCGTGGTAAGGCCCATCGTTAAGAACTCTTTTTGGTATTTTATTTTATGCTTTTTTATTAAAACTTTTCCAAAATAAACAAGAGAATTTTTTAAACAGAAATTAACTACCCACAAAAACCATGCGGGGGAAAAAAGCTACCTATGTATGGTTCCCAATCAGAGACAACAATAGAAAAAGCTACCTAAGTATGGTTCCCAATCAGAGACAACAATAGAAAAAGCTACCTAAGTATGGTTCCCAATCAGAGACAAAGATAGAAAAAGCTACCTAAGTATGGTTCCCAATCAGAGACAACAATAGAAAAAGCTACCTAAGTATGTTTCCCAATCAGAGACAACGATAGCTTTTTCTATCGTTGTCTCTGATTGGGAACCATACATAGGTAGCTTTTTCTACCTATGTATGGTTCCCAATCAGAGACAACAATAGAAAAAGCTACCTAAGTATGGTTCCCAATCAGAGACAACAATAGAAAAAGCTACCTATGTATGGTTCCCAATCAGAGACAACAATAGAAAAAGCTACCTAAGTATGGTTCCCAATCAGAGACAACAATAGAAAAAGCTACCTAAGTATGGTTCCCAATCAGAGACAACAATAGAAAAAGCTACCTAAGTATGGTTCCCAATCAGAGACAACGATAGAAAAAGCTACCTATGTATGGTTCCCAATCAGAGACAACGATAGAAAAAGCTACCTATGTATGGTTCCCAATGAGAGACAACGATAGAAAAAGCTACCTAAGTATGGTTCCCAATCAGAGACAACGATAGAAAAAGCTACCTAAGTATGGTGCCCAATCAGAGACAACGATAGAAAAAGCTACCTAAGTATGGTTCCCAATCAGAGACAACAATAGAAAAAGCTACCTAAGTATGGTTCCCAATCAGAGACAACAATAGAAAAAGCTACCTAAGTATGGTTCCCAATCAGAGACAACAATAGAAAAAGCTACCTAAGTATGGTTCCCAATCAGAGACAACGATATAAAAAGCTACCTAAGTATGGTTCCCAATCAGAGACAACGATAGAAAAAGCTACCTATGTATGGTTCCCAATCAGAGACAACGATAGAAAAATCTACCTATGTATGGTTCCCAATCAGAGACAACGATAGAAAAAGCTACATATGTATGGTTCCCAATCAGAGACAACGATAGAAAATGCTACCTAAGTATGGTTCCCAATCAGAGACAACAATAGAAAAAGCTACCTAAGTATGGTTCCCAATCAGAGACAACAATAGAAAAAGCTACCTAAGTATGGTTCCCAATCAGAGACAACAATAGAAAAAGCTACCTAAGTATGGTTCCCAATCAGAGACAACGATAGAAAAAGCTACCTAAGTATGGTTCCCAATCAGAGACAACGATAGAAAAAGCTACCTAAGTATGGTTCCCAACCAGAGACAACAATAGAAAAAGCTACCTAAGTATGGTTCCCAATCAGAGACAACAATAGAAAAAGCTACCTAAGTATGGTTCCCAATCAGAGACAACGATAGAAAAAGCTACCTAAGTATGGTTCCCAATCAGAGACAACAATAGAAAAAGCTACCTAAGTATGGTTCCCAATCAGAGACAATGATAGACAGCTGTCCCTGATTGAGAACCATATCCTGCCAAAAACAAAGAAATACAAAAAACATAGAAAAAGGAACATACCAAATCACACCCTGACCAAACCAAAATAGAGACATAAAAAAGCTCTAAGCTCAGGGCGTGGTGGGGCGTGGTCAGGTGTGGTGGGGCGTGGTCAGGGCGTGACGGGGCGTGGTCAGGGTGTGGTGGGGCGTGGTCAGGGCGTGGCGGGGCGTGGTCAGGGCATGGTGGGCGTGGTCAGGGCGTGACGGGGCGTGGTCAGGGCGTGGTCAGGGCGTGGTCAGGGCGTGGCGGGGCGTGGTCAGGGCGTGGCGGGCGTGGTCAGGGCGTGGCGGGGCGTGGTCAGGGCGTGACACTTAAGTAGTCCATTAAAGTACTTTACACCACTGCAAAGATTATATGTGACACACTTTCTAACCTTTGGCTAAATTTCCATATTTGTTTTGCTTCCTTATTAAACTCACAACAATAACCAGGGACCATATTTACAAAGAGTATTAGAGTAGGAGAGATGATATCCTAATCCTAATTTAAATGAGTTGTACGGACAAAGGGGGAACCTCTGATTCGAGATCAACACTGCTACTCTGAGACATCTTGCAAATACGGACCCAGTTATCAAGTTTCATGGACTCAACCAGACAATCCCATGTTTGCTTTAGATGTTTCAGAGTAATACGAGGTACTAAGAAGATGTGTTTGATACAGAAATCGTTGTTTTTTAGTTCGACGTCAGGTTTGAGATACACAAGACGACTCATTCAT
>NC_060196.1:60607235-60657235 GCF_021184085.1 Oncorhynchus gorbuscha | reverse complement strand
AATGGATGTCAATGGCCAACCATTGACTGTCCAATGCTACTTCTGTGAAATGTTCACTAACCAGAGGGTCAGCGTGGAAGATCGAGCATATACGGAACAGGGGGTATGTCTGTAAAAAGTGCCTTTGGTGTGACCGGACAATGGATAATGTCGGGCGGCTGCAGAAGAACGTTCAGATGGCTATCCAGTGAGCTGAAGGAGAGCAGAAGGACATTCAGATGGCTATCCAATGAGCTGAAGGAGAGCAGAAGGACGTTCAGATGGCTATCCAGTGAGCTGAAGGAGAGCAGAAGGACATTCAGATGGCTATCCAGTGAGCTGAAGGAGAGCAGAAGGACGTTCAGATGGTTATCCAATGAGCTGAAGGAGAGCAGAAGGACGTTCCGATGGCTATCCAATGAGCTGAAGGAGAGCAGAAGGACGTTCCGATGGCTATCCAATGAGCTGAAGGAGAGCAGAAGGACGTTCCGATGGCTATCCAATGAGCTGAAGGAGAGCAGAAGGACATTCCGATGGCTATCCAATGAGCTGAATGAGAGCAGAAGGACATTCAGATGGCTATCCAGTGAGCTGAAGGAGAGCAGAAGGACGTTCCGATGGCTATCCAATGAGCTGAATGAGAGCAGAAGGACGTTCAGATGGCTATCCAGTGAGCTGAAGGAGAGCAGAAGGACGTTCAGATGGTTATCCAATGAGCTGAAGGAGAGCAGAAGGACGTTCAGATGGTTATCCAATGAGCTGAAGGAGAGCAGAAGGACGTTCAGATGGTTATCCAATGAGCTGAAGGAGAGCAGAAGGACGTTCCGATGGCTATCCAATGAGCTGAAGGAGAGCAGAAGGACGTTCCGATGGCTATCCAATGAGCTGAAGGAGAGCAGAAGGACGTTCCGATGGCTATCCAATGAGCTGAATGAGAGCAGAAGGACATTCAGATGGCTATCCAGTGAGCTGAAGGAGAGCAGAAGGATGTTCAGATGGCTATCCAATGAGCTGAAGGAGAGCAGAAGGATGTTCAGATGGCTATCCAATGAGCTGAAGGAGAGCAGAAGGACGTTCCGATGGTTATCCAATGAGCTGAAGGAGAGCAGAAGGACATTCCGATGGCTATCCAATGAGCTGAAGGAGAGCAGAAGGATGTTCAGATGGCTATCCAATGAGCTGAAGGAGAGCAGAAGGACGTTCAGATGGCTATCCAATGAGCTGAAGGAGAGCAGAAGGACGTTCCGATGGCTATCCAATGAGCTGAAGGAGAGCAGAAGGACGTTCAGATGGCTATCCAATGAGCTGAATGAGAGCAGAAGGACGTTCCGATGGCTATCCAATGAGCTGAAGGAGAGCAGAAGGACGTTCCGATGGCTATCCAATGAGCTGAATGAGAGCAGAAGGTCGCCAATAAGGCTTAACATACCTTGACGCTGATCATCTCTCTGGCCGGTTGTTGGAGAGTTGGGCGTAGTGGATCTGTCCCACTTCTTGGAACAGGGGTCTTGTTCAACACCACTTCACCACAGAGACTGGGCCGAGGTAGTTAGGTTAAAGGACCCAAGGGAACTGCAAACCTGGGTGGTCCTTTCCTGCCTCGGAGGATCCGCCTGACAAACAGCTCTGCTGGTGGTGTCTGGTCCCAGGAGTCCGCTCTGATCCTGGAGACCCTGATGCCAGGCGAGTGGGGACCGCATCACCTTCCGGACTTCTTGCTACTTCAGACCACTGAGCCTATGGAGACACTAGTCCCCCCCTCACACCGCAATACCCCCTTCTTCTAGGCAACAGCGCTACTCACTGCTCCATGCACCTTCAATGATTTGTTGGGGAAAGCTCGATGTGCCGCAGTAGAACTCTCGGAGTTCAGCCTTCCTAGGGGGGATGCGACCTGGAAATTCACGACTTCCCTTCCCATTATATCCTACTTTTCTTTTTTTGGGGGGGGGGTTCCATCGTACAGAATGTGGTGGTCGATGGTGCAGATACATTCTGTCATCCTGGTGCCAGAGTGGGTGACATCACTCGAGAGCTTACGGTCATTCTAGACCACAACCTGGAGCTCGCTGTGTCAATGGGCCCGAGTAGAGGCGGGACTTCCAACACCTGAGAGACGGACTATTGGCTACGGGCAAGCGGATAGTTTTTTTTCTGTCCCTATCTCAACACAGGGTCGTGAAATTCAAAACGCTTCTCTTGGATATTTGCACAGGACTTTAGGATTAAATCAGGACTGCTCTGAAAGAGCGTTAGATTCTCATTGACAATTTTGCCTCAGCTAAGAAGACAGAGTAAAACAACCATATGGCCTCAGCCAAGTAGACAGGAAATCACTATATTGAACAACAATGACTAGGTACGGATTCTGATTCATACACAATGTTTGGAGAAAGGAAGACTTGGCCTGAGATGAGTGACTGTGAGTATCTGTCTGGGGAAATGAGAGCAGAGGAAGTTCAACTTGTTTTAATCCAATCACTGCAGCAGGCCTAACCGATACCCCCCGCCTGTTTATAGGACACAGTGCTTCACACTGTTTCGGGTGAAAGATAAATCCGCGCTGGATAATTACAACAACAAAAAAAAAATCGTATTCGAAAATACTCGGCTTCATAGAATTCTCCATTTCCGTTACGAAACCTGTTTTGTCTGAATTCTGGAATTTGGTTAAATCTTTGAAACAAAACCTCCACCCCCTCGTTGTCCATTTGTTGTGTTTTTTTAACCATTTCTCCTCAGCTGGCCAATTATTTGAAAGAATGGTTTCTGAAATGACCTAAAGTTCAATTAGATGGACTCCTTTATTCACCTCTGGGCTCACGAGAGGCGCAGCGGTAACCAGGAACTGCATCTCAGCGCTAGAGGCGTCTATTCAGACAGACTGGTTCGATTCCAGGCTGTATCACAACCGGCCGTGATTGAAAGCCCCATAGGGCGGTGCACAATAGGCCCAGCGTCGTCCTGGTTACGGCCGTCATTGTAAATAAGAATTTGTTCTTAACTGACTTGCCCAGTTAAATAAAGGTTATATATATTTTTTAAGTTAAAAAAGTATATTTTAACAAATAACAGGGAATGATGCACTTCCAGGCATTGACCATTTTTTTCATGTGAACCATTTTATGTCAATGATGTAATAAGTGCCTTGTAAATAATGTATGTTAAAAAATTTCACTTAGCCCCTTTCTACTGCAGCTTTCTGGCCCCCTCATTGTAGAACCTTTACCCCACATTTTGTAGTTAACAATACCCCCCCCCACCCCACCCCCCTTCTGACCAAGATAACTACCACCCAATTTCAAAACTATCTTGTCTTGCAAGTATTAGAATCCCTTGCAAACTCTCAGCCAATAATATTTTTTTAAACTTCAAATTCTATTCTTATTGTGAACCGGTCTGGTTTTAGACCAGGACATAACATTGTTTCAGCTGCTACAATCTTCTTAAATTGCTTGGATCATAGGAATCACTGTGCTTCCATATTTACTGACCTATTCAAGGCCTTTGATACTGTTGACCATCCCCTACTCATTCGAAGGTTGTCTGAAACGGGCCTTAATCAGGAGTCTTAGAAGTGGTTAGGTACATAATTGTACAATCAGGAGTCTTAGAAGTGGTTAGGTACATAATTGTACAATCAGGAGTCTTAGAAGTGGTTAGGTACATAATTGTACAATCAGGAGTCTTAGAAGTGGTTAGGTACATAATTGTACAATCAGGAGTCTTAGAAGTGGTTAGGTACATAATTGTACAATCAGGAGTCTTAGAAGTGGTTAGGTACATAATTGTACAATCAGGAGTCTTAGAAGTGGTTAGGTACATAATTGTACAATCAGGAGTCTTAGAAGTGGTTAGGTACATAATTGTACAATCAGGAGTCTTAGAAGTGGTTAGGTACATAATTGTATAATAATGTGTGCTTTCTGATGGATCACTAAAGATGTCCCACAGGGGTCAATTTTGATACCCGTCCTCACTATTTACTAATTTATATAAATAATATTGGTCTATCTGCAAGAACCTGTCATTCATCTGTACGTAGATGACACTCTTATGTACGTTGTTTCCCCTACTACTGACCAGGCTATGTTAGAGCTGCAATATGATTTTGTTTTGCGTTGCAGAAAGCCCTTGTTGATTTAAAATTGGGAGTTATTTAGTTGTTTTCTAATTCTCATAGAAATATTTCAGATGGGTTTACACATTTATGCATTGGATGGTTCATACAGAACCTGAGATTTTAAGTAGACTTCTTTTTACAAAAATAGATTACGCCTCTCCCTAAATAGCAAGAGGCAGGTTTCACAGGCAACCTTCCTGCCAGCTCTAGAATCTGGTGACACCATTTATCAGACTGCAGCAGACACCACTCTACAGCCCTAGGATGCGATGTACCATAGCATGCTGTGCTTTGTCAAATGTGACAGGTTTAATATCACTGCTTCCTTTATCAGAAGGTTGGTTGGACCTCTGTTCCCGTAGATCACTTCATTTCTCCCTTTTTTGTTGTTTATTAGTGTTGTGGTTTAGTAGTGTTGTGGTTTATTAGTGTTGTGGTTTAGTAGTGTTGTGGTTTACTAGTGTTGTGGTTTAGTAGTGTTGTGGTTTATTAGTGTTGTGGTTTAGTAGTGTTATGGTTTATTAGTGTTGTGGTTTAGTAGTGTTGTAGTTTATTAGTGTTGTGGTTAATTAGTGTTGTGGTTTAGTAGTGTTGTGGTTTATTAGTGTTGTGGTTTATTAGTGTGATGCTTTAGTAGTGTTGTGGTTTATTAGTGTTGTGGTTTAGTAGTGTTATGGTTTAGTAGTGTTATGGTTTATTAGTGTTGTGGTTTAGTAGTGTTGTGGTTTAGTAGTGTTGTGGTTTATTAGTGTTGTGGTTTAGTAGTGTTGTGGTTTATTAGTGTTGTGGTTTAGTAGTGTTGTGGTTTATTAGTGTTGTGGTTTATTAGTGTTGTGGTTTAGTAGTGTTGTGGTTTATTAGTGTTGTGGTTTATTAGTGTTGTGGTTTATTAGTGTTGTGGTTTAGTAGTGTTGTGGTTTATTAGTGTTGTGGTTTATTAGTGTTGTGGTTTAGTAGTGTTGTGGTTTATTAGTGTTGTGGTTTATTAGTGTTGTGGTTTAGTAGTGTTGTGGTTTATTAGTGTGATGCTTTAGTGGTGTTGTGGTTTATTAGTGTTGTGGTTAATTAGTGTTGTGGTTTATTAGTGTTGTGGTTTAGTAGTGTTGTGGTTTATTAGTGTTGTGGTTTATTAGTGTGATGCTTTAGTAGTGTTGTGGTTTAGTAGTGTTGTGGTTTATTAGTGTTGTGGTTTATTAGTGTTGTGGTTAATTAGTGCTGTGGTTTATTAGTGTTGTGGTTTAGTAGTGTGGTGGTTTAGTAATGTTGTGGTTTATTAGTGTTGTGGTTCATTAGTTTTGTGGTTTATTAGTGTTGTGGTTTAATAGTGTTGTTGTTTATTAGTGTTGTGGTTTAGTAGTGTTGTGGTTTATTAGTGTTGTGGTTTAGTAGTGTCGTGGTTTATTATTGTTGTGGTTTATTCGTGTTGTGGTGTATTAGTGTTGTGGTTTAGTAGTGTTTTGGTTTATTTGTGTTGTGGTGGTTTAGTAGTGTTGTAGTTTATTAGTGTTGTGGTTTAGTAGTGTTGTGGTTTATTAGTGTTGTGGTTAATTAGTGTTGTGGTTTAGTAGTGTTGTGGTTTATTAGTGTTGTGGTTTATTAGTGTTGTGGTTTATTAGTGTTGTGGTTTATTAGTGTTGTGGTTTATTAGTGTGGTGGTTTATTAGTGTTGTGGTTTATTAGTGTTGTGGTTTATTAGTGTGGTTTTGTATTAGTGTTGTGGTTTATTAGTGTTGTGGTTTATTGGTGTTGTGGTTTATAAGTGTTGTGGTTTATTAGTGTTGTGGTTTCTTATTGTTGTGGTTTATTAGTGTTGTAGTCTATTGGTGTTGTGGTTTATTAGTGTTGTAGTCTATTGGTGTTGTGGTTTATTAGTGTTGTAGCTCCCCTGAATAAATAAAACAAATTAAACATGTCTCTCACTCCCCCCTCTATATTTTCAAAACATTCCTTCTATTTGACAATCTGAAACTGCTTCCTGTTTCTCTCCTCCTTTCTATTTGACAATCTGAAACTGCTTCCTGTTTCTCTCCTCCTTTCTATTTGACAATCTGAATCTGCTTCCTGTTTCTCTCATGCTTTCTATTTGACAATCTGAATCTGCTTCCTGTTTCTCTCCTCCTTTCTATTTGACAATCTGAAACTGCTTCCTGTTTCTCTCCTCCTTTCTATTTGACAATCTGAATCTGCTTCCTGTTTCTCTCATGCTTTCTATTTGACAATCTGAATCTGCTTCCTGTTTCTCTCCTCCTTTCTATTTGACAATCTGAAACTGCTTCCTGTTTCTCTCCTCCTTTCTATTTGACAATCTGAAACTGCTTCCTGTTTCTCTCATGCTTTCTATTTGACAATCTGAAACTGTTTCCTGTTTCTCTCGTGCTTTCTATTTCTTAAATTTTCTTTCTCAATATTTTATTCTCTCCTTTCCCTATTTCTCTTTCTCTCTGTCCATCTCTATCTTTTAACACTAAGGTCAGTCATCACGCGCTCTGCTCTCGGGGATTAGGCTCTAGGCCTACATTTACTCTGTGTTTATGACTTTAGCTTAGCAGGGGCATGTGTACCGTCACCTCCAAAAAGTTTGGGTACCCTTGATAAAGCTGAGTACAAATGACTGTAAAAAAAATATTATATGAATACTGAGCTATATTGTAGGCTAACAAAATAATCAAACTGTACTTTTTTTTCGCTGTGTACAATACGGCTCAGTATTTGTATTTTAAATTTTATACAGTCTATTCTTGCTCATCTTTATCAACGGTGCCAATAGTTTTGGAGGTGAATGCCTGTGAGACTGTCAGGTGTTCTCAAAACAGAAACTCCTACCTTGTAATCTGCTTTACAGTAAATACTGTAACCACCTATAACACACTGGAGGGGGGGGGGATTAAAGAACGATTCTCTGGAGGGTTAATGTTGTTGACAGGTGAGGAGGACAAACAAGGAGAGAGAGAGTGAAAGACAGAGAGAAGGGAAAAAAAGAAGAGGGAGTGAGAGAGTAAGGGAGAGAGAGAGAGAGAGAGAGAGAGAGAGAGAGAGAGAGAGAGAGAGAGAGAGAGAGAGAGAGAGAGAGAGAGAGAGAGAGAGATGTGAGAGAGAGAGAGAGAGAGAGAGAGATAGGGGAGAGTGAGAGAGGGAGAGAGAGAGAGAGAGAGAGAGAGAGGAAAGATATTGGAGAGTGAGAGGGGGAGAGAGTGCTCCTATGTATGCGTGCATGTCTGTGTCTGTGTGCACGTGTATATATGCACTGTGTGTGTGTTTGTGACTCGTGAGAGAGTTGATAACAGTTGTGTAATCTGTACTTGTTGAGTATTATTCTGAGATCCTATTTTAAAAGGATTAGCCCCTTCTTTTTCCATTTTCGACATAAAATGACAAACTCAAATCTAACTGCCTGTAGCTCAGCCATTTAGTATGGTCATTTAGTATAGTCATTTAGTATAGTCATTTAGTATAGTCATTTAGTGTGGTCATTTAGTATAGTCATTTAGTATAGTCATTTAGTATAGTCATTTAATGTGGTCATTTAGTGTGGTCATTTAGTGTCATTTAGTATGGTCATTTAGTATCATTTAGTGCGGTCATTTAGTGTGGTCATTTAGTGCGGTCATTTAGTATGGTCATTTAGTATAGTCATTTAGTATAGTCATTTAGTATAGTCATTTACTATAGTCATTTACTATAGTCATTTAGTATAGTCATTTACTATAGTCATTTAGTATAGTCATTTACTATAGTCATTTACTATAGTCATTTACTATAGTCATTTACTATAGTCATTTAGTATAGTCATTTAGTATAGTCATTTACTATAGTCATTTAGTATAGTCATTTAGTATGGTCATTTACTATAGTCATTTAGTATAGTCATTTACTATAGTCATTTAGTATAGTCATTTAGTATGGTCATTTACTATAGTCATTTAGTATAGTCATTTATCCATTTGAGATGGCGCCGAAGAGAATGGCTTTCGTTCGTTTTTTTGTGTTGTTTTTTACTTATTTTTTAAACTTATTTTGTACATAATGTTAATACAACCATCTCTTATGACCTAAAAACACTTCTGGACATCAGAACTGGGATTACTCACCACAAACTGGTAGAAGCGTTTTCCTTTAACAAGTCCTTTAATGAGTCCAACAAGAAAGATATACTGCTCTCCAGGGAACAGGCCCAAATCCCCGTCATTTGCGTGAAGAAAAGACTGAGCTCACTAAGGAAATGGTCAGATGAAGCAGATGCTAAACTAAAGGTCTGTTATGCTAGCACAGACTGGAATATGTTCCCGGGATTAATCCAATGGCATTGAGGAGTACACCACCTCCCAACAACTCAGCTTCATCAATAAGAGCATCGACAACGTCGTCCTCACAGTCACTGTACGTACATATCCCAACCAGAAGCCATGGATTACAGGCAACATCTGCATCGACCTGAAGGCTAGAGCTGCCGCTTTCAAGGAGCGGTAGCTCCTATGCCCTAAAACGAACAATCAAACAAGCAAAGCGTTGATACAGGATTAAGATTGAATCCTACTACACTGGCGTTGATGCTCATCGAATTTGTCAGGGCTTGAAAACTATGAAGGACTACAAAGGGAAACTTAGAGCTGCCCAGTGACGCGAGCCTACCAGACGAGCTAAATGCCTTTTATGCTCGCTTCGCGGCAAGCAACACTGAAGCATGCTTGAGAGCACCAGCTGTTCTGGAGGATTGTGCGATAACGCTCTCGGTAGTCAATGTGAGCAAGATCTTTAAACAGGTCAACATTCACAAAGCCGCCGACCAGATGGATTACCAGGACGTGTACTGAAAGCATTCGCTGACCAACTAGCAAGTGTCTTCACTGACGTTTTCAAACTCCTCCTGACTGAGTCTGTAATACCTACATGTTTCAAGCAGACCACCATAGTCCCTGTGCCCAAGGAAGTGAAGATAACCTGCCTAAATGATTACCTCACCGTAGCACTCACGTCGGTAGCCATGAAGTGCTTTGAAAGGCTGGTCCTAGCTCACATCAACAGAATCCTCCCGGAAACCCTAGATCCACTCCAATTCGCATACCACCCCAATCACACTCCACACTGCCCATTCCCAGCTGGACAAAAGGGACACCTATGTGAGAATGCTGTTCATTGACTACAGCTCAGCGTTCAACACCATAGTGCCCTCAAATCTCACCACTAAGCTAAGGACCCTGGGACTAAACACCTCCCTATGCAACTGAATCCTGGACTTCCTGATGGGCTGCCCCAAAGTGGTAAGGGTAGGCAACAACACGTCTGCCACACTGATCCTCAACACTGTTCACCAATGACTGTATGGCCAAACACAACTTGAACAACATCATTAAGTTTGCTGACGACACAACAGCGGTAGGCCTGATCACTGACAATGATGAGACAGCCTATAGGGAGGAGGTCAGAGATCTGGCAGTGTGGTGACAGGACAACAACCTCTCCATCATTGTGAGCAAGACAAAGGAGCAAACTACAGGAAAAGGCAGACCGAACAGGCCCCCATTAAAATCAACGGGGCTGTAGTGGAGCGGGTCGAGAGTTTAAAGATCCTTGGTGTCCACATCACCAACCATCTATTATGGTCCAAACACACAAAGACAGTCATGAAGAGGGCACGACAAAACCTTTTCCCTTCAGGAGACTGAAGATTTGGGTTGTGTCCCCAGATCCTCAAAAAGTTATTCAGCTGCACCATCGAGAGCATCCTGACCGGTTACATCACAGCCTGGTATGGCAACTGCTCGGCATCTGACCATAAGGCGCAACAGAGGGTATAGAGTTTAGTTTAGTTTATTTTATTTTTACAGGGACAGTGCACATTAATCAACGTTTCAGTAAAAGTGCCGGTTTTAGCCAGCTGGCTAATTTTCAACCGCAGTCCCTGGGCAGGTTATTAAAAACAATTACAATATAGACAATAGCACCATAGAACAAGCAAGACATAGCAACATAGGACAAGCATGACATAGCATACAGACAGAGCAACATAGAACAAAAAGCAGCAAAACAAAATTCATAAAAGCAACTAAGTCTTTCCACACCTCACAAGCTACAGACAACAGACAACATGGAAAGCGGCAACACACAGCTAGGGACCATGTTCACAAATCTGATTGACCTTTAACCAGGTCTTCAAGCATTTTGTGAAAGTGTGATATGTGGTGCAGTTATGTGTGTCTGATGGCAGTGTATTCCAGACATGGGAAGCTCTCACAGAGAATGCAGATTTACTAAAGGTGCTTTTCCTTAGGGGAACTATACAGTCACCTCTCATGGCAGACCTTGTGGATCTGCTGCCATATGTCTGGGTTTTCTGTTTAACAAAAATATTGAGTGGAGGGGGAGCCAGGCCATTAAGGATCTTGAATACAAGACTCCCCTTGTTTCTCGTCTCTCCTCTCCCCTTGTTTCTCCTCTCCCCTTGTTTCTCCTCTCCCCTTGTTTCTCCTCTCCCCTTGTTTCTCCTCTCTTCTCTTCCCCTTGTTTCTCCTCTCTCCTTGTTTCTCTCCTCTCCCTGTTTCTCCTCTCTCCTCTTCCCCTGTTTCTCCTCTCTCCCCTCCCCTTGTTTCTCCTCTCTCCTCTCCCCCTGTTTCTCCTCTCTCCTCTCCCCCTGTTTCTCCTCTCTCCTCTTCCCCTGTTTCTCCTCTCTCCTCTTCCCCTGTTTACCCTCTCTCCTCTTCCCTTGTTTCTCCTCTCTCCTTGTTTCTCTCCTCTCCCCTTGTTTCTCCTCTCTCTTCTCCCCTTGTTTCTCCTCTCTCCTCTCCCCCTGTTTCTCCTCTCTTCTCTCCCCTTGTTTCTCCTCTCTTCTCTCCCCTTGTTTCTCCTCTCTCCTCTTCCCCTGTTTCTCCTCTCTCCTCTTCCCCTGTTTCTCCTCTCTCCTCTCCCCTTGTTTCTCCTCTCTCCTCTCCCCTGGTTTCTCCTCTCTCCTCTCTCCCTGTTTCTCCTCTCTCCTCTCTCCCTGTTTCTCCTCTCTCCCCTCCCCTTATTTCTCTCCTCTCCCCTTGTTTCTCCTCTCTCCTCTCCCCTGGTGTCTCCTCTCTCCTCTCTCCCTGTTTCTCCTCTCTCCCCTCCCCTTATTTCTCTCCCCTCCCCTTATTTCTCTCCCCTCCCCTTGTTTCTCCTCTCTCCTCTCCCATTGTTTCTCCTCTCTCCTCTCCTCTTGTTTCTCCTCTCTCCTCTCCCCTTGTTTCTCCTCTCTCCTCTCTCCTTGTTTCTCCTCTCTCCTTGTTTCTCTCCTCTCCCTGTTTCTCCTCTCTCCTCTTCCCCTGTTTCTCCTCTCTCCCCTCCCCTTGTTTCTCCTCTCTTCTCTCCCCTTGTTTCTCCTCTCTTCTCTCCCCTTGTTTCTCCTCTCTCCTCTCCCCCTGTTTCTCCTCTCTTCTCTCCCCTTGTTTCTCCTCTCTCCTCTCCCCTGGTTTCTCCTCTCTCCTCTTCCCCTGTTTCTCCTCTCTCCTCTTCCCCTGTTTATCCTCTCTCCTCTTCCCTTGTTTCTCCTCTCTCCTTGTTTCTCTCCTCTCCCCTTGTTTCTCCTCTCTCCTCTCCCCCTGTTTCTCCTCTCTCCTCTTCCCCTGTTTCTCCTCTCTCCTCTTCCCCTGTTTATCCTCTCTCCTCTTCCCTTGTTTCTCCTCTCTCCTTGTTTCTCTCCTCTCTCCTTGTTTCTCTCCTCTCCCCTTGTTTCTCCTCTCTCCCCTCCCCTTGTTTCTCTCCTCTCCCCTTGTGTCTCTCCTCTCCCCTGGTTTCTCCTCTCTCCTCTCCCCCTGTTTCTCCTCTATCCCCTCCCCTTGTTTCTCTCCTCTCCCCTTGTTTCTCCTCTCTCCTCTCCCCTTGTTTCTCCTCTCTCGTCTCGCCTTGTTTCTCTTCTCTCCTCCTGTTTCTCCTCTCTCCTCTCCCCTTGTTTCTCATCTCTCCTCTCCCCTTGTTTCTCCTCTCTCCTCTCCCCTTGTTTCTCCTCTCTCCTCTCCCCTTGTTTCTCCTCTCTCCTCTGCCCTTATTTCTCTCCTCTCTCCTTGTTTCTCTCCTCTCCCTGTTTCTCCTCTCTCCTCTCCCCTTGTTTCTCCTCTCCCCTTGTTTCTCCTCTCTCCTCTGCCCTTATTTCTCTCCTCTCTCCTTGTTTCTCTCCTCTCCCTGTTTCTCCTCTCTCCTCTCCCCTTGTTTCTCCTCTCTCCTCTCCCCTTGTTTCTCCTCTCTCCTCTCCCCTTGTTTCTCCTCTCCCCTTGTTTCTCCTCTCTCCTCTCCCCTTGTTTCTCCTCTCTCCTCTCCCCGTTTCTCCTCTCTCTGCTCCCCCTGATTCCCATCTCTCCTCTCCCCCTTTTTCTCTTCCCCCTTATCTACCCCCCACCATTTTATTTTACTTCCCCTGGACCTCTTCTGTGCTGACATACTGTTTTCCCTCGTTCGGTTATCCTCTACCTTCTCCTCTCTCTCTGTTATCCTCTACCTTCTCCTCTCTCTCTGTTATCCTCTACCTTCTCCTCACTCTCTGTTATCCTCTACCTTCTCCTCTCTCTCTGTTCTCCTCTACCTTCTCCTCACTCTCTGTTATCCTCTACCTTCTCCTCTCTCTCTGTTATCCTCTACCTTCTCCTCTCTCTCTGTTATCCTCTACCTTCTCCTCTCTCTCTGTTATCCTCTACCTTCTCCTCACTCTCTGTTATCCTCTACTTTCTCCTCTCTCTCTGTTATCCTCTACCTTCTCCTCTCTCTCTGTTCTGCTCCTCCTTCTCCTACCTTTCTTGTTATCCTAATCTTCTCTCATATCTCTCTTCTTTGTCATTATAATTCCCCCCTCTGCCCCTGTCCTTATCTTTCTCCTTTCTCCTCTCCTACCTCTTTCCCTCTTTCGTCTGTCATGTACTGTTGTTTCCTCTCCTCTCCTCTCCTCTCCTCTCCTCTCCTCTCCTCTCCTCTCCTCTCCTCTCCTCTCCTCTCCTCTCCTCTCCTCTCCTCTCCTCTCCTCTCCTGTCTTTCCCTGGTGTCCACTATGGAGGGTGTCTGGTTTTGAGTTATGTAAATACCATATCATGACTCATAATCCTGTGATCCCAGTTATTAAACAGACCTGTCCGATGGGCAAACATAACTCTCACAGGAGCATTGTGATTCTATACGTAGTAATGTTCTCCTTGTGAAAGGAGAATACACTGAGCGGAATATGACTGAGTGAGCTACAAAAGTATTGGGACAAATTCTTATTTACAATGACGACCTACCCCAGAAAGCACTGGGCCAAGTGTTTTGACTCTGTACTCCGGCACTTTGGATTTGAAATTAAATGACTATGATGTTAAAGTGCAGACTGTTGGCTTTCCTTTGAGGGGATTGTCACCCACATCAGGTGAATAGTTTACAAATTACAGCACGTTGCACATGGTCCCACCCATTTTAGAGAAACGAAAGTATTGGGAAAAATGCTCTTATATTTAACTAGGCAAGTCAGGAACAAATTCTTATTTACAATGACGACCTACCCTGGAAAACACTGGGCCAATTGAGCCCCGCGGGACTCCCCGTCACAGTCAGATGTGATTCAGCCTGGATTTGAACTAGGGACTGCAGTGGCACCTCTTGCACTGAGATGCAGTGTCTTAGACCGCTGCGCCACTCAGGAGCCCAATAGAAACATTGTGTTGAAAATCCCCACTTGTTTTCATAGTCAACTTACAAACATCTTTGACACACACACTTACCCCACCAGACATGTCACCAGGGGTCTTTTCACAGTCCCCAAATCCAGAACAAATTCCAGAAAGTGAACAGTATTATATAGAGCCATTATTGCATGGAACTTCCTTCCGTCTCATAATGCTCAAGTGAACAGCAAACCTGGTTTCAAAAAGCAGATAAAGCAACACCTCACGGCACAACGCCTCTCCCCTATTGGACCTAGATAGTTTGTGTGTATGTATTGATATGTAGGCTGCATGTGCCTTTTGGAAAACAATATATAATGTATGTAGTTCTGTCCAACCATCAAGATGATAACAATGTATAATGTATGTCAGGGCTGCCCAACCATCAAGATTAATTGTCAGATTCAACAGAAGATCTCTTTGTTTCTTGGGACCAAGAACAAGCATCTCTGTTTTGTCCGAGTTTAAAAGTAGAACGTTCGCATCCACCCACTGTCTCAAACGCAGGCTTCCAGCGAGGGTAATTTTGGGGCTTCTGTTACAGCTCTCGTCTTAATGAGGATCGGACCAACGTGAAGCCTGGTAAGTGTTCATGATTTTTATTGATCAAAACACTCGAACATAATAACAAAGTGAAAAATGAACAGTTCTGTAAAGCAAATAAACTATACAGAAAACAACTACCTACAACACACAGGCAGGGAAAAGGCTGCCTAAATATGATTCCCAATCAGAGACAACGATAGACAGCTGCCTCTGATTGGGAACCACACTGGCCAAAAACAAAAGAAATAGAAAACATAGAAATAAAGAAACTAGAATGCCCACCCTAGTCACACCCTGGCCTAACCAAAGTGAGAATAAAAGCCTCTCTATGGCCAGGGCATGACAGCTGCACCATGTTTCATCGAAATGTGAAGAGGATTGGACTGAAAACCTACAGGACAGTAGATCTCCAGGAAGAGGGTTGGACTGAAAATCTACAGGACAGTAGATCTCCAGCAAGAGGCTGAGGCTGAAAACCTACAGGACAGTAGATCTCCAGGAAGAGGCTGAGGCTGAAAACCTACAGGACAGTAGATCTCCAGGAAGAGGCTGAGGCTGAAAACCTACAGGACAGTAGATCTCCAGGAAGAGGGTTGGACAGGACAGTAGATCTCCAGGAAGAGGGTTGGACTGAAAACCCACAGGACAGTAGATCTCCAGGAAGAGGGTTGGACTGAAAACCCACAGGACAGTAGATCTCCAGGAAGAGGGGACTTGATCTCCAGGAAGAGGGTTGGACTGAAAACCCACAGGACAGTAGATCTCCAGGAAGAGGGTTGGACTGAAAATCTAGAAGAGGGTCTCCAGGAAGAGGGTTGGACTGAGGACAGTAGATCTCCTGAGGACAGTAGATCTCCAGGAAGAGGGTTGGACTGAAAACCCACAGGCTGAGGACTGATCTCCAAAGAGGGTTGGACCTAGATCTCCAGGACAGTAGATCTCCAGGAAGAGGAAGAGTTGATCTCCAGGAAGAGGGTTGAAAACCCACAGGACAGTAGATCTCCAGGAAGAGGGTTGGACTGAAAACCCACAGGACAGTAGATCTCCAGGAAGAGGGTTGGACTGAAAACCCACAGGACAGTAGATCTCCAGGAAGAGTGATTGGACTGAAAACCCACAGGACAGTTCGATCTCCAGGAAGAGGGAAGAGAGTTGGACTGAAAACCCACAGGACAGTTCGATCTCCAGGAAGAGTGTTGGACTGATAAGCTACAGGACAGTAGATCTCCAGGAAGAGGGTTGGACAAAACCCACAGGACAGTAGATCTGGAAGAGTGTTGGACTGATAAGCTTAGATTTCTTTTTGTTGGATGTCTTTGGAAGAGTGTTGGAGGTTGGAAGAGTCTGATAAGCTACAGGACAGTAGAGTTGGGGGACAGTGGGTAGTTGGACTGATGTTCTCTGTTTGAAAACCCACAGGACAGTAGATCTGGAAGAGTGTTGGACTATATTTCTATGTGTTTGGCCTCCAGGAAGAGTGTTGGATGGTTCTCAAAGAGTCAGAGGCAGGATGTTGGACTGTAGATCTCCAGGAAGAGTGTTGGACTGATAAGCTCTTGATTCAGAATTTCTTTGTGTTAGGTTGGTCAGGGCTTTGGGGAGGGTATGTTCTGTTTTATATTTCTATGTGTTTGGCCATTTTCTCAATCAGAGGCAGGTTGTGGGTGTTTAATTGTTTTCTTTTGTTTGGGTGTTTAATTTCTGTTTAGTGTCTGTTCACCTGGCAGAACTGTTGTGTTTTCTCTTCATTGTTACTTTGTGTAGGAGTTCAGTTTTTTCAATTAAAATATGACGAACACTTACCACGCTGCATTTTGGTCCTCCTCCCCCCCTCCAACGAGAATCGTTACAACAGTAGATCTCCAGGAAGATGGTTGGGCAGCCCTGTAGTTCTGTCCTTGAGCTGTCCATGTCTATAAATGTTCTGTACTATGTTCCCTGTTCTGTTTGGACTCCAGGAAGAGTAGGTGCTGCTTTTTCTTTTCCTTATAAAATCCCGAATATCAAATACCCAGGATCACACAGGACACCAGATAAGACAGGAGAATTACACCAGATAGGACAGACTGACCCTAGACCACCCCCACCCCCCAGGCACATAAACGATTGCAGCAATGATACTGGAGACTGAGACGGGGGGGGGGGGGATCAGGGGACACCGTGGCCCTGTCTGAAGTTACCCCAGGACAAGGCCATTCCCAGGCAGGATATAATCCCACCCACTTTTTCAAAGCACATATCCCCCACAGGACCAGAGGGATATCAACAGACCACTAACTTACTACCCTGAGACAAAGCAGAGTATATCCCACAAATATCTCCACCACCGCCGCACGTTCCCATGAAGGTGCGAAATCAGACAGGGAGATCACGTCAGTGGTTCAGCCCTCTCAAGTTGAGTGTAAAAATACCCTGGCATGACGTGATGCACCCTTCTTAGGGACGATGTGGGAGAGACGGTATTCTTAGAGCTGAAATACCTTGGGTATGGAGTTATAGCATATTGGTCTCTCCAAAAGCTCAATCATATTTAATAGTTACATAATATTGCACAGAAACGTCTCTCCAAAACATGTAACATATTCAAGAGTTAAATCATATCGCAAAGAAATATATATATTTTTATTTTATTTAACTAGGCAAGTCAGTAAAGAATATAAATTCTTATTTACAATCACAACCTCAAGGTCTAGCATCATCAACTGTGAGATGCTCTAGGGAGAATGTAAAGGCTATAACTGTGTCCCAAATGACACCCTGTTCCCTATATAGTGCACTACTTTAGACCAGAGCCCTATGGCACCCTATTCCCTATATAGTGCAATACTTTAGACCAGAGCTCTATGGCACCCTATTCCTTATATAGTGCACTACCTTAGACCAGGGCTGGCACCCTATTCCCTATATAGTGCAAAACTTTTCACACTACAGGGATGTGAGTATTTGATCACTCGGGATCAACCACTAACTAGAGGATATTATAAACCCTCTGCATATCATCCCATGGTTGATATCTCTGGCTAAAGGATAAAAGAGGAAGTCAAACATCCTATAGTGTAAAGATCTCATATAATGAGCAGTCAAGCATCTTGTACTGTAAAGATCTCATATAATGAGCAGTCAAGCATCTTGTAGTGTAAAGGTCCTCATATAAAGAGCAGTCAAGCATCTTGTACTGTAAAGGTCTCATATAAAGAGCAGTCAAGCATCTTGTAGTGTAAAGATCTCATATAATGAGCAGTCAAGCATCTTGTACTGTAAAGATCTCATATAATGAACAGTCAAGCATCTTGTAGTGTAAAGATCTCATATAATGAGCAGTCAAGCATCTTGTAGTGTAAAGATCTCATATAATGAGCAGTCAAGCATCTTGTACTGTAAAGATCTCATATAATGAGCAGTCAAGCATCTTGTACTGTAAAGGTCCTCATATAAAGAGCAGTCAAGCATCTTGTACTGTAAAGGTCTCATATAAAGAGCAGTCAAGCATCTTGTACTGTAACGATCTCACCTGGAGCTTCTCCCCTGACACACAGACATCTGACTCAGTAACATCAGATACCAGCTGGAGCTTCATCTGGTGCCCTCTTTGTGAAGAACATGCATTTACATTTACATTTAAGTCATTTAGCAGACGCTCTTATCCAGAGCGACTTACAAATTGGAGACAGTTGTTTTCACATTGAGATGCAAACATGAGTCACTGAGCTACTTTGTAACCTGGACCATTACAGTAGTGAGTCACTGTAACCTGGACCATTACAGTAGTGAGTCACTATGTAACCTGGACCATTACAGTAGTGAGTCACTGAGCACTTTGTAACCTGGACCATTACAGTAGTGAGTCACTGAGTCACTTTGTAACCTGGACCATTACAGTAGTGAGTCACTGAGCCACTTTGTAACCTGGACCATTACAGTAGTGAGTCACTGAGTCACTTTGTAACCTGGACCATTACAGTAGTGAGTCACTGAGTCACTTTGTAACCTGGACCATTACAGTAGTGAGTCACTGAGTCACTTTGTAACCTGGACCATTACAGTAGTGAGTCACTATGTAACCTGGACCATTACAGTAGTGAGTCACTGAGCCTTTGTAACCTGGACCATTACAGTAGTGAGTCACTGAGCCACTTTGTAACCTGGACCATTACAGTAGTGAGTCACTGAGTCACTTTGTAACCTGGACCGTTACAGTAGTGAGTCACTGAGCCACTTTGTAACCTGGACCATTACAGTAGTGAGTCACTATGTAACCTGGATCATTACAGTAGTGAGTCACTGAGTCACTATGTAACCTGGACCATTACAGTAGTGAGTCACTATGTAACCTGGACCATTACAGTAGTGAGTCACCATTACAGTAGTGAGTCACTATGTAACCTGGACCATTACAGTAGTGAGTCACTATGTAACCTGGACCATTACAGTAGTGAGTCACTATGTAACCTGGACCATTACAGTAGTGAGTCACTGAGTCACTATGTAACCTGGACCACTAGAGTAGTGAGTCACTGAGTCACTTTGTAACCTGGACCATTACAGTAGTGAGTCACTATGTAACCTGGACCATTACAGTAGTGAGTCACTGAGCCACTATGTAACCTGGACCATTACAGTAGTGAGTCACTATGTAACCTGGACCATTACAGTAGTGAGTCACTATCACTTTGTAACCTGGACCATTACAGTAGTGAGTCACTATGTAACCTGGACCATTACAGTAGTGAGTCACTATGTAACCTGGACCATTACAGTAGTGAGTCACTATGTAACCTGGACCATTACAGTGAGTCACTAGTCACCTGGACCATTACAGTGTGAGTCCCTATGTAACCTGGACCTGGACCATTACAGTAGTGAGTCACTGAGTCACACTATGTAACCTGGACCATTACAGTAGTGAGTCACTGAGCCACTATGTAACCTGGACCATTACAGTAGTGAGTCACTGAGTCACTATGTAACCTGGACCACTACAGTAGTGAGTCACTATGTAACCTGGACCATTACAGTAGTGAGTCACTGAGTCACTTTGTAACCTGGACCATTACAGTAGTGAGTCACTAAGTCACTTTGTAACCTGGACCATTACAGTAGTGAGTCACTGAGTCACTTTGTAACCTGGACCATTACAGTAGTGAGTCACTATGTAACCTGGACCATTACAGTAGTGAGTCACTGAGTCACTTTGTAACCTGGACCATTACAGTAGTGAGTCACTATGTAACCTGGACCACTACAGTAGTGAGTCACTATGTAACCTGGACCATTACAGTAGTGAGTCACTGAGTCACTTTGTAACCTGGACCATTACAGTAGTGAGTCACTATGTAACCTGGACCATTACAGTAGTGAGTCACTGAGTCACTTTGTAACCTGGACCATTACAGTAGTGAGTCACTGAGTCACTTTGTAACCTGGACCATTACAGTAGTGAGTCACTATGTAACCTGGACCATTACAGTAGTGAGTCACTGAGTCACTTTGTAACCTGGACCATTACAGTAGTGAGTCACTATGTAACCTGGACCATTACAGTAGTGAGTCACTATGTAACCTGGACCATTACAGTAGTGAGTCACTGAGTCACTTTGTAACCTGGACCACTACAGTAGTGAGTCACTGAGTCACTTTGTAACCTGGACCATTACAGTAGTGAGTCACTGAGTCACTATGTAACCTGGACCATTACAGTAGTGAGTCACTGAGTCACTATGTAACCTGGACCATTACAGTAGTGAGTCACTATGTAACCTGGACCATTACAGTAGTGAGTCACTATGTAACCTGGACCATTACAGTAGTGAGTCACTATGTAACCTGGACCATTACAGTAGTGAGTCACTGAGCCACTTTGTAACCTGGACCACTACAGTAGTGAGTCACTGAGCCACTTTGTAACCTGGACCATTAATTTTGTGATGAGAATCTCATGATTAACAGTATCAAAAGCCTTCCTTAGGTCCAGAAACACAGCCCCAACAACACCCCCTTTTGTCCATCTTGGACTTCACCGTTTCCAGAAGAAAGCAGTTGGTCGTTTCTGTGGAGTGTTTCGCTCTGAAGCAGAACAGCATGGAGTGTTGTTCTGCTACACACAGAGTCAAGCGATCCTAATACTGTAAAGATATTATAGACAGAGGATCAGCAGCAATGAAACTCTCATCTCTCTCTCAGGGGGCAGCAATGAAACTCTCATCTCTCTCTCAGGGGGCAGCAATGAAACTCTCATCTCTCTCTCAGGGGGCATTCTGTAGTATAAGAGCCTTCTGAAATACGAAGGCAGGACCGTGACTGCTATAAAAACCTAGTCGTTCCACGAGAGGGAATTGTACAAGTGCGAACATCAGATTGTTGCTGTCTTTCGCAAAGTTAGGAATCACCTTGAAAAAATTGGTTATCGGTGGTCATTTCTTTAATTTCATTTTAAAAGGGATTGTCTGGATAAATAAAGAGATGATAAACGGTGTGCGAATGGGAAAATGGAAACTGTTGTTGTTGTTGTTGTTGTGTGAACGAGTCATTACTTGGAAAACATCACAGGATGAATGAATAAATGAATCATTGAAACTGCGAACGTTTTATTTTATTTGTGAAGGTGTCATGTCAGAGAAGAGCCCGGAAGGTGGAGGGAGGCATTTTCTTTGTAAGTATGAACACGGCAATGTGGGCCAGGGTCAAAGGTTATGTCCGTGACGATCGTCGGTCACCTCTAACCTTTGACCTTTTATTAACCTCCTTTGAAACGTACGCATGACCCTCTGGACTAACCAACGTTTTGTGAGCAACGACTTCTATCGCTAAACCATTATGGGTTAGTGGTCAAACTTGGAAGGAAAAAGCGATGGCTAGTTATTAAGGATGCCGCAGCAAGTCTGATAAGGCTGTGTATATGCATTTTTAAGAGGTTTTGTGTGAAGGTCAAATGCATGTGTTTCATGTATAATACACAGGTTGATTTGATCAAAGTTTTCCCAATGCAACATTTTTAGTTGTTGTGGTCATACGAATTCTATTGGTTTTCTCAGTGTTTTCTCCTGTTAACAAATATTAGCCGTGATCAGTAGTGACTGTCAGTAAAAGCCACACGTTTTTAACTACCAATTGACCGTTCGTTCCCCTCAGTTTGTTAAACCTACTTTTTTGTATCATTCCAATGTATTGTTTCCTCTAAGTAAATTCTGTCGCTTCCATGTGGTTGTTGCTGAGGATCACTGGTAAAAATGGATTATGTTTCATGTAATACAAATTGGACGTGGACGCTAACTAAAGAACTATGGAGCACAGATCAAACTGTTTTGATCCTGACAGATCGCACAATACCTGTTGTTGTTATCACACAGTTCCATGTTCAATGTGGGCAGTAGGGAATACATGATATTTATACTATAATATACTATAGGGTATACAGTATATTAATACTATAATATACTATAGGGTATACAGTATATTTATACTATAATACACTATAGGGTATACAGTATATTTATACTATAGGGTATACAGTATATTTATACTATAGGGTATACAGTATATTTATACTATAATACACTTTAGGCTATACAGTATATTTATACTATAGGGTATACAGTATATTAATACTATAATATACTATAGGGTATACAGTATATTTATACTATAATACACTATAGGGAATACAGTATATTTATACTATAATATACTATAGGGTATGTAGTATATTTATACTATAATACACTTTAAGCTATACAGTATATTTATACTATAATACACTATAGGGAATACAGTATATTTATACAATAGGATATACATTATATTTATACTATAGGGTATACAATATATTTATACTATAATACACTTTAGGGTATACAGTATATTTATACTGTAATACACTATAGGGAATACATTATATTTATACTATAATATAGTATAGGGTATACAGTATATTTATACTATAGGCTATACAGTACAGTTGTACTATAGGCTATACAGTATATTTATACTATAATACACTATAGGGTATACAGTATATTTATCCTATAATACACTATAGTGTATACAGTATATTTATACCATAATACACTATAGGGTATACAGTATATTTATCCTATAATACACTATAGTGTATACAGTATATTTATACCATAATACACTATAGGGTATACAGTATATTTATACTATAATACACTATAGTGTATACAGTATATTTATACCATAATACACTATAGGGTATACAGTATATTTATACTATAATACACTATAGGGTATACAGTATATTTATAAAATAATACACTATAGGGTATACACTATAGGGTATACAGTATATTTATACTATAATACATTATAGGGTATATAGTATATTTATCCTATAATACACTATAGGGTATACAGTATATATATACCATAATACACTATAGGGTATACAGTATATTTATCCTATAATACACTATAGGGTATACAGTATATATATACCATAATACACTATAGGGTATACAGTATATATATATATACCATAATACACTATAGGGTATACATTATTTTGATACTATAATACACTATTATAATACACCATTACAATTCTATGTCCAATAGTCTCCCAACATTACCATGGGTAAAGAGTCAAACCATCGTTGTATTATTTTGTACGTAAAGGCTCTCCAACCCAATTTTTTTTCTCTACAGGTAAAGATTTGTGAATTACTTCCCTGAACATAAACGAGCTGTATTGTCTGAGTGTTTTTTAAATGTATCGGGTTCTGAAACAGAGACAAATGTATGCCGTTTTTAAATGTTCTGAAACAGATGTAAACACTTCTTTATCCACATTCCCACTAAGTTTACGTTCTAGCGTTGTGCCGATCAAAATTCAACTGTAAAGGTAAACCGTATTTAAAGGGATTGCTTTAGATAATAAGATTTAAAAAATGAAAAAATGAAAAAATAATAATTGTATGAAAAAAACCTCCTGATCAATTCTGTCTGACACACAATGGGTATGTTTTCGTCTGGTTTAATTAAATGTATTCATCGTTCAGAGGAGCCACACCCACATAGCTTGCCTTACCACGCACCACCTGCATAAGATAAGTCTGAATACCAACTACTGAGAAGTGTTTCAATCAAAACGTGTGAAAAGAAACATGACAAAGCTCGACTTTTGTTTTTTTGCTGAGCTCTGCATTCCTACACCTGATATCTGGGTTGATCTGTGTGTTTACAATACAGTTTCATTCTCAGTAAGTGTGGTGGAGGACAAGGCCACATTGCATGCCTAAAATTGTATCACCTTTAACTGCCATTGTTTATAGGCCCATTCAACCTTGACAGGAGTCATTGAGTACACTCATCCTGGAGTGTGTGTCTGTCTATTCACACACCTGTTTGTGTGTGTGTGTGTGTGTTTCTACAAATACTATCTCAATCTCTATAGTCACTAACTATAGGAAATCAGGTTATATATATCAGTGCGAGGCAGGGTGTGTGTGTGTGTGTGTGTGTGTGTGTGTGTGTGTGTGTGTGTGTGTGTGTGTGTGTGTGTGTGTGTGTGTGTGTGTGTGTGTGTGTGTGTGTGTGTGTGTGTGTGTGTGTGTGTGTGTGTGTGTGTGTGTGTGTGTGTGTGGGTGGGTGCTTGAGAGAGAGAGGGAGAGCTCAGGACAGCCTGTGAGCTGTTAGACTCTCTCTCTCTCTCTCTCACACACACACACACACACACACACACACACACACACACACACACACACACACACACACACACACACACACACACACACACACACACACACACACACACACACACACACACACACACACACACACACACACACACAATCGTGACCCTCTTTCCTGCCCTTTCCTGCCCTGCACCCTCTACCCTAGCGTCATCTGACTTCAACCCCAATGTGGGTGACTAATGCACGGTGCCCTGTATGGAATGCCACCCCTCCCTCTCTCTCTCCCATCTCCTCTCTCTCAACATACACACACACACACACACACACACACACACACACACACACACACACACACACACACACACACACACACACACACACACACACACACACACACACACACACACACACACACACACACACACACACACACACACACGTGGAAAAGGTTGAGAAGATTACCATTCTGAAATTATATACGTGAGTGTGTGTGTGTACAGCTCTTGACTATGACTCCTTTCCACAACAACAATACTGTGACCTCCATGACACAGCAACCAACATCAACTGTCCTTAGCTACCCTGTCTCTCTCTGTCTCTCTCTCTGTCTCTCTCTCTGTCTCTCTCTCTCTCTCTCTCTCTCTCTCTCTATGTCTCTCTCTGTGTGTCTCTCTCTGTGTGTCTCTCTCTGTGTGTGTCTCTCTCTCTCTCTCTCTCTCTCTCTCTCTCTCTCTCTCTCTCTCTGCGTCTCTCTCTCTCTATGTCTCTCTCTGTGTGTCTCTCTCTGTGTCTCTCTCTCTCTCTCTCTCTCTCTCTCTCTCTCTCTCTCTCTCTCTCTCTCTCTCTCTCTCTCTCTCTCTCCCTCTCTCCTAATATGCAAACACACCATTGCACACAATTGGGACATACACTGACACACTGACACATACAAACACCCGCAAACACACACACCAACACAAACAAATCTGTCGCATGAGAAGATCAGGGTCTTGTCACCTTGTCAGAAGGGCTCTCCAGTTACATGTCCCTGTACACTTCACACGCCCCCCCCCCCCCGAGAAAACATCAGATGTCCATAAACACACACACACACACACACACACACACACACACACACACACACACACACACACACACACACACACACACACACACACACACACACACACACACACACACACACACACACACACACACACAGACAGACAGACAGACAGACAGACAGACAGACAGACAGACAGACAGACAGACAGACAGACAGACAGACAGACAGACAGACAGACAGACAGACAGACAGACAGACAGACAGACAGACAGACAGACAGACAGACAGACAGACAGACAGACAGACACACCTCCTAGAGGTGTCCCACTATAACCCATCCCTGCTAGAGGTGTCCCACTATAACCCATCCCTGCTAGAGGTGTCCCACTATAACCCATCCCTGCTATAGGTGTCCCACTATAACCCATCCCTGCTAGAGGTGTCCCACTATAACCCATCGCTGCTAGAGGTGTCCCACTGTAACCCGTCCCTGCTAGTGGTGTCCCACTATAACCCTAACCCGTCCCTGCTATAGGTGTCCCACTCTAACCCATCCCTGATAGAAGTAGATAGTAGACTTTATACAGTATCTTATACAGCATATAATATAGTATCTAATACAGTATCGAATACAGTATATAATACAGTATCTACTACAGTATCGAATACAGTATATAATACAGTATCTAATACAGTATGATGGTGAAGGGCTGTTAGCTACGTGGAGACTACGTGAAGGGTTGTTAGCTACGTGGAGACTAGGTGAAGGGCTGTTAGCTACGTGGAGACGAGGTGAAGGGCTGTTAGCTACGTGGAGACTAGGTGAAGGGCTGTTAGCTACGTGGGGACGAGGTGAAGGGCTGTTAGCTACGTGGAGACTAGGTGAAGGGCTGTTAGCGACGTGGAGACTAGGTGAAGGGCTGTTAGCTACGTGGAGACTACGTGAAGGGCTGTTAGCTACGTGGAGACGAGGTGAAGGGCTGTTAGCTACGTGGAGACTAGGTGAAGGGCTGTTAGCTACGTGGAGACTAGGTGAAGGGCTGTTAGCTACGTGGAGACGAGGTGAAGGGCTGTTAGCTATTTGGAGACTAGGTGAAGGGTTGTTAGCTACGTTGAGACAAGGTGAAGGGTTGTTAGCTACGTGGAGACTAGGTGAAGGGCTGTTAGCTACGTGGAGACGAGGTGAAGGGCTGTTAGCTACTTGGAGACTAGGTGAAGGGTTGTTAGCTACGTGGAGACGAGGTGAAGGGCTGTTAGCTACTTGGAGACTAGGTGAAGGGCTGTTAGCTACATGGAGACTAGGTGAAAGGCTGTTAGCTACTTGGAGACTAGGTGAAGGGCTGTTAGCTACTTGGAGACTAGGTGAAGGTCTGTTAGCTATGTGGAGACTAGGTGAAGGTCTGTTAGCTATGTGGAGACTAGGTGAAAGTTCTGTTAGCTATGTGGAGACTAGGTGAAGGTCTGTTAGCTATGTGGAAACTAGGTGAAGGGCTGTTAGCTACTTGGAGACTAGGTGAAGGGCTGTTAGCTACGTGGAGACAAGGTGAAGGGCTGTTAGTTACGTGGAGACTAGGTGAAGGGCTGTTAGCTACTTGGAGACTAGGTGAAGGGCTGTTAGCTACATGGAGACTAGGTGAAGGGCTGTTAGCTACTTGGAGACTAGGTGAAGGGCTGTTAGCTACTTGGGGACTAGGTGAAGGTCTGTTAGCTATGTGGAGACTAGGTGAAGGGCTGTTAGCTACTTGGAGACTAGGTGAAGGTCTGTTAGCTATGTGGAGACTAGGTGAAGGGCTGTTAGCTACTTGGAGACTAGGTGAAGGGCTGTTCCAGCATGATGTTTTCTGAGGGTTCTCCTATTTCATCTCCTCTCCATGAATCACCTGCTGCCTTCGGTGTGTGTGTGTCCATGCGTGTATGAGTGTCTGGTTACTGTGTGTGTGTGTGTACGTGTCAGAGGTTGGGAATAGGTATCATGTACTGCTTAATGGAGGCCATCTTGAACATGCATCAACTACTAATATATCCACCTCTTCCCAGAATACACTGATGTCCTTAGTTAACTGGGTTCATTTCACAGACCTGTGTTGTATGTGGTTAGTTCGATGTCTTCACAGTCTAACCTATCCCCCTCTTTCTCTTCCTCCTATTCTGTCAAAACTCATTTCTCTCTTTGTCTCCATTTCCCCATCCTTCTCATCCCTTCTTCTTGCGCCATCTGCTTTCTCTCTTCATCATTCCATTACCCAACCCTTCTCAACCCTTCGTCCTTCCCATCTGCTTTCTCTCTTCATCCTTCCATTACCCAACCCTTCTCAACCCTTCTTCTTTCCCATCTGCTTTCTCTCTTCATCATTCCATTACCCAACCCTTCTCAACCCTTCTTCCTTCCCATCTGCTTTCTCTCTTCATCATTCCATTACCCAACCCTTCTCAACCCTTCTTCCTTCCCATCTGCTTTCCCTATTCCTTTTCATCATTCCATCCCAACCTCTTCTCAACCCTTCTATCTTTCTCCCTTCCCATTCCCTCCTTCATCTTCCAGCCCAAGCCTTCCAACCATTGCTTCCTGGCCCATCCTGTTCCTCTGAGACAGAGCAGAAGGTGTATCATTCCATTATCCCAACCCTTCTCAACCAGCCTTCTTCCAAGGTTTCCAAACATCTGCTTTCTCCAGCCTTCTCCTTCATCAAGGTTAGAGTCCCAACCCTTCTCAACCCTTCTTCCTCCCCATCCTTCTCCTTTGTCATTCCATTACCACACTACCCTTCTCAGGACCAGCCTTCTCCTTCCCATCTAGCTTTCCACACTACCCTTTTCATCTCTAGGACCATCCAATCTCCTTTGTCATTCTCAAACCACTTCACAACTATCTTTCCGTATCTTCCCATTCCAAGGAAACAGGATACATGTGCGTCTCTGCAGCCCAAGCCTGAGAATGCCGTGACCATTGCGGTGTCGTCCCGGGTCCTGTTCCGTACTGAGACAGAGCAGAAGGTGTATGAGCAGAAGGGGTATCAGTCCAGCCTGGGTAGTCCAGCCTGGGTATCAGGTGGAGCACTGGGAACCAGTCCAGCCTGGGTACCTTCAGTCCCCTGGACCAGCCTTATCAGTCCAGCTTCGGTCAAGTTAGCCTGTCATCCAAACTGGGTACAGTCCAGCCTGGGTATCTGTCCAGCCTGGACCAGCCCTCCTTCATCAAGGTTAGTCCAGTCTGGGTACAAACCACACAGTCCAGCCTGGGTATCAGTCCAGCTTGGACCAGCCCTCCTTTGTCAAGTCCAGCCTAGAGTCAGTACAAACACACTACCAGTCCAGCCAGGACCAGTCCAGCTCCTTCAAATCAAATCAAATCAAATCAAATCAAATTTATTTATTTATATAGCCCCAGGACCAGCCTTCTCCTTTGTCAAGGTTAGAGTCATAAAACCAAACACAAACAATGCAGGTGTAAAAGCACACAAAAACTCCCTAGAAAGGACTCAAAACCTGAAGAAACAAGGAAACAGGATACATGGGGTTGTCCCCCTTGTGGAGGTAGAGATTATAACAGAACATGACCAAGATTGATGGTCAAATATTAAGGCAGAACAGTTGAAACTGGAGCAGCAGCACAGTCAGACTGGGGACATTTCATTCATTATATTGACCAAATACTCATGTCTCTGCAATGAATATGAAAAGACATATCTGGGTACCAGCCTGGGTATCAGTCCAGCCTGGGTATCAGTCCAGCCTGGGTATCAGTCCAGCCTGGGTACCAGTCCAGCCTGGGCAGAACAGTCCAGCTGGAGCAGGAGCATGGCCAGCCTGGGGATCAGTCCAGCCTGGGTCCTCATGTCCAGTCCTGGGACATGGTCCAGCCCAGGCCAGTAAACAGTCCTGCCAGGTGGACTGGGGACAGCCTGGAGTCATCATGTCAGGTAGTCCTGGGGCATGGTTCAGCCTGGGTACCAGTCCAGCCTGGGTATAAGTCCAGCCTGGGTTATCTGGACACAATAGGACAGGAAGTACCAGTCAAACTGCCCTAGCCCCCCGTACCAGTCCAGCCTGGAGGCTGAGACAGGAGGGGTCCAGCCTGGGCCCCATCCGAGGACATCCTGGGGGCCAAACAGGAAGGATATAACCCCACCCACTTTGCCAAAGCACAGCCCCCACACCACTAGAGGGAAATCTTCAACCACTAACTTACCAGCCTGGATACCAGTCCAGCATGGGTACCAGTCCAGCATGGGTACCAATCCAAGACTTGACATTCAGGTCAATTTGATAGTGGCACACTGGGCCAGGACCAAGTGAAAACTACTGTCCCGAATGAGAAAATTACTGGCCCTATCCAAGATCACAGGAAAGCAAGTTATGCATGTACAATTTAAATCATGGGGGATTTCATGTTTTGTTATCAATCTGGGAAAGTACCTTATATTATAGCCAACCATAAAATCTGATATTAACACAGATTTTATGATGACATATAGAGTATATTATATGGACTATATTAAACAATTGACAATATAATATTCCTCACCAGAAATTAGGCCAATAGCACATTGATGGAAAGCAATATCTTTAGGGCCTGTACATGGTCCATTAATCAGGCAGGGGTACTATATTAGCCATAAGCATTATCATCTGTCGGATGCAGCACAGTGGCTACATGGCTGAAGCATTATCACCTGTCTGATGCAGCACGGTGGCTACATGGCTGAAGCATTATCACCTGTCTGATGCAGCACGGTGGCTACATGGCTGAAGCATTATCATCTGTCTGATGCAGCACGGTGGCTACATGGCTGAAGCATTATCACCTGTCTGATGCAGCACGGTGGCCACATGGCTGAAGCATTATCACCTGTCTGATGCAGCACGGCTGGCATTATCACCTGTCTGATGCAGCACGGTGGCTACATGGCTGAAGCATTATCACCTGTAGCCTGATGCAGCATGGTGGCCACATGGCTGAAGCATTATCACCTGTCTGATGCAGCACGGTGGCCACATGGCTGAAGCATTATCACCTGTCTGATGCAGCACGGTGGCTACATGGCTGAAGCATTATCACCTGTAGCCTGATGCAGCAGTGTGGCCACATGGCTGAAGCATTATCACCTGTCTGATGCAGCACGGTGGCTACATGGCTGAAGCATTATCATCTGTAGCCTGATGCAGCATGGTGGCCAGATGGCTGAAGCATTGTCACCTGTCTGATGCAGCATGGTGGCCAGATGGCTGAAGAATGGAGTTTCTCTTACCTCCAGTAGGCAAATCGTGCTTTGCTGCAGGAGGGACTGGTGCATTTCGCAAAATAGATGGCATCATGAGGGGGGGGGGGATTATGTGGCTATATTGAAGCAACATCTCAAGTCATCAGGCAGGAAGTTAAAGCTTGGTCGCAAATTGGTCTTCCAAATGGACAATGACCCCAAGCATACTTCCAAAGATGTGGCAAAATGGCTTAAGGACAACAAACTCCGTATTGGAGTGGCCATCACAAAGCTTTGACCTCAATCCTATAGAGCATTTGTGGGAAGAACTGAAAAGGCGAGTGCCAGCAAGGAGGCCTACAAATCTGACTCAGATACACCAGCTCTGTCACGAGGAATTGGTCACAATTCACCCAACTTATTGTGGGGCGCTTGTGGAAGGCTACCCGAAACGTTTGATCCAATTTAAACAATTTAAAGGCAATGCTACCAAATACAAATTGAGTGTAAACTTCTGACCCTCTGGGAATGTGATGAAAGAAATAAAAACTGAAATCATTCTCTCTACTATTATTCTGACATTCCACATTCTTAAAATAAAGTGGTGATCCTAACTGACCTAAGACAGGGACATTTTACTAAGATTAAATGTCAGGAATTGTGAAAAACTCAGTTTAAATGTATTTGGCTAAGGTGTATGTAAAATTCTGAATTCAAATGTACATGCCGATATTGAACTCTGAACTTTTAGGCTGCCTGACTCCCTTGAGATGGGTCTGTGACTAAGCCTACTGAGACGGGTCTGTGGCGTATCGTACTGAGACAGGTGTATGGCGTAGCCTACTGAGACGGGTGTATGGCGTAGCCTACTGAGACGGGTGTATGGAGTAGCCTACTGAGACGGGTCTGTGGCGTATCGTACTGAGACAGGTGTATGGCGTAGCCTACTGAGACGGGTGTATGGCGTAGCCTACTGAGACGGGTGTATGGCGTAGTCTACTGAGACAGGTGTATGGCGTAGCCTACTGAGACGGGTATATGGCATAGCCTACTGAGACAGGTCTATGGCGTAGGCTACTGAGACGGGTCTGTGGCGTAGCCTACTGAGACGGGTCTGTGGCGTAGGCTACTGAGACGGGTCTGTGGCATAGCCTACTGAGACGGGTGTATGGCGTAGCCTACTGAGACGGGTCTGTGGTCTACGGGTCTGTGGCGTAGTCTACTGAGACGGGTCTGTGGCGTAGCCTACTGAGACAGGTGTATGGCATAGGCTACTGAGACGGGTGTATGGCATAGCCTACTGAGACAGGTCTATGGCGTAGGCTACTGAGACGGGTCTGTGGCGTAGCCTACTGAGACGGGTCTGTGGCGTGGGCTACTGAGACGGGTCTGTGGCATAGCCTACTGAGACGGGTGTATGGCGTAGCCTACTGAGACGGGTGTATGGCGTAGCCTACTGAGAAGGGTGTATGGCGTAGCCTACTGAGACGGGTGTATGGTGTAGCCTACTGAGACGGGTGTATGGCGTAGCGTACTGAGGCGGGTCTGTGGCGTAGCCTACTGAGACGGGTCTGTGGCGTAGCCTACTGAGACGGGTCTGTGGCGTAGCCTACTGAGACGGGTCTGTGGCGTAGTCTACTGAGACGGGTCTGTGGCATAGCCTACTGAGTCGGGTCTGTGGCGTAGCCTACTGAGACGGGTGTATGGCGTAGCCTACTGAGACGGGTCTGTGGCATAGGCTACTGAGATGGGTGTATGGCGTAGCCTACTGAGACGGGTCTGTGGCGTAGTCTACTGAGACGGGTCTGTGGCGTAGCCTACTGAGACAGGTCTGTGGCGTAGCCTACTGAGACAGGTGTATGGCGTAGCCTACTGAGACGGGTGTATGGTGTAGCCTACTGAGACGGGTGTATGGCGTAGCCTACTGAGACGGGTGTATGGCGTAGCCTACTGAGAAGGGTGTATGGCGTAGCCTACTGAGACGGGTGTATGGTGTAGCCTACTGAGACGGGTCTGTGGCGTAGTCTACTGAGACGGGTCTGTGGCGTAGGCTACTGAGTCGGGTCTGTGGCGTAGCCTACTGAGACGGGTGTATGGCGTAGCCTACTGAGACGGGTCTGTGGCATAGGCTACTGAGATGGGTGTATGGCGTAGCCTACTGAGACGGGTCTGTGGCGTAGTCTACTGAGACGGGTCTGTGGCGTAGCCTACTGAGACGGGTGTATGGCGTAGCCTACTGAGACGGGTCTGTGGCATAGTCTACTGAGACGGGTGTATGGCGTAGCCTACTGAGACAGGGCTCACTCGAAACAGAGAGGAAATGCTGTGTGAAGCATCACACGTCAGAAAGATTGTGAAGGATGAAATACAAATATATATAGAATTTCTTTCTGTTTTGGAGTTTGAAAATTGGACCATATGAAAGCTTGATGAATTAGCCCGGTGAGCTCTGCGGTTGTTGCCGGGGCCAGCGGGCAGCCCTGAATGTATTAGCCCTGCAGTATCATTCGCTAATTCAATCCCTGTATTACATACACATCATGTGCCAAAGAAACACCTCCACCTGCTGGAGAAGACATATTTTGGGCCCAGTTATGCCTCTCGCTTCGCCTCATCCTCTCTGGCATGACTCACACAGGACAGTTAATTACCATAGCTCCCGCCTTGGGCCATTCAGTGTAATTTTCTAAAATGTTGGATCTCTATGGCAAGACGCATCCTTCACCCAAGTTTAGTCAAAACCCGGGCCCATGCTGTCTGAGTTAAAGAATATGACTGAGAATGGACTGACAGGCGGACAGACGGACAGACAGAGATGATCCTCAGTCCCCTCCCTGATTTCATCGTGGGGGACAACAAAGATTAATGGATGCTTAAAGTTTGACTATACACTGGACTTACAGAGATACTGGTGGTACCACCTCAGTACTCTACCACCTCAGTACTCTACAACCTCAGTACTCTACCACCTCAGTACAAATACTTATTTTCCACCATAATTGCATAATTTGCAAATGAATTCATAAAAAATCCTACAATGTGATTTTCTGGATTGTTTTTTTCCATTTTGTCTGTCATAGTTGAAGTGGACCTATGATGAAAATTACAGGCCTCTCTCATGTTTTTAAGTGGGAGAACTTGCACAATTGGTGGCTGACTAAATACTTTTTTTGCCCCACTGTATAATGACTGACTACATTACCCATAATCCTGTGATCTCCTCTGCTCTTCCATCAGGTGTTGGAGGCAGTGAACGCTAACACATACGCTGACTACATTACCCATAATTCTGTTTTCTCGTCTGCTCCTCCGTCAGGCGTTGGAGGCGGTGAATGCCCGTCTGAGAGAACTGTACCCAGAGAGTGAAGAACTGTTTGACATCGTCCTGGTAACCTATAACCACGCCCATGTAGGAGTCAGACTCATCAATACCATCAACCATCACAGTGAGTCTTACACACACACACACACTTAGCACACTCACACGGAGGCATATGCACGCATGTTAGGATGTGCTACCTGCACGAAACAGGAACAAGCACGCACTGTCCAACAGTTCATAGCGAAACTAGCGAACACTCAAGAGAGCACGTGTGCTGCCTCAGTCAATGTGTCACAGGTATCAGCGTCAGCTTACCTTGGGTCTCTCAGATCTGGGAAATATCAGCAGATGTAGGTTCTTGATTTGACCACCCGGTTGTTGCTGATTTTTTTTTTATGGCTTCTAAACTTTATAGTTTCATTTACATTTACATTTAAGTCATTTAGCAGACGCTCTTATCCAGAGCGACTTACAAATTGGTGCATTCACCTTATGACATCCAGTGGTACAGTCACTTTACAATAGTGCATCTAAATCTTAAAGGGGGGGGGTGTGAGAGGGATTACTTATCCTATCCTAGGTATTCCTTAAAGAGGTGGGGTTTCAGGTGTCTCCGGAAGGTGGTGATTGACTCCGCTGTCCAGGCGTCGTGAGGGAGTTTGTTCCACCATTGGGGGGCCAGAGCAGCGAACAGTTTTGACTGGGCTGAGCGGGAGCTGTACTTCCTCAGTGGTAGGGAGGCGAGCAGGCCAGAGGTGGATGAATGCAGTGCCCTTGTTTGGGTGTAGGGCCTGATCAGAGCCTGGAGGTACTGAGGTGCCGTTCCCCTCACAGCTCCGTAGGCAAGCGCCATGGTCTTGTAGCGGATGCGAGCTTCAACTGGAAGCCAGTGGAGAGAACGGAGGAGCGGGGTGACGTGAGAGAACTTGGGAAGCTGGAACACCAGACGGGCTGCGGCGTTCTGGATGAGTTGAAGGGGTTTAATGGCACAGGAAGGGAGCCCAGCCAACAGCGAGTTGCAGTAATCCAGACGGGAGATGACAAGTGCCTGGATTAGGACCTGCGCCGCTTCCTGTGTGAGGCAGGGTCGTACTCTGCGGATGTTGTAGAGCATGAACCTACAGGAACGGGCCACCGCCTTGATGTTGGTTGAGAACGACAGGGTGTTGTCCAGGATCACGCCAAGGTTCTTAGCGCTCTGGGAGGAGGACACAATGGAGTTGTCAACCGTGATGGTGAGATCATGGAACGGGCAGTCCTTCCCCGGGAGGAAGAGCAGCTCCGTCTTGCCGAGGTTCAGCTTGAGGTGGTGATCCGTCATCCACACTGATATGTCTGCCAGACATGCAGAGATGCGATTCGCCACCTGGTCATCAGAAGGGGGAAGGGTTTCCACTTTAAAATATAAGACTTGGTGTGCCCTAAAAACACACATTCATCAAACCCTACAAAAATGTCCATTCATTATAATCCACACAATAATTCACATTTCTTGTTGCTGCAGGATTCTTTTCCTGCTGTGAGAAACAGGTCAAATTAAGACCCTACATCTGGGGCTTTCATTGTGTGCAACGAATACTGCATACCGCTATATACTTATTCTAGAAGCCTAGAATACAAGGGTCCCGAAAGGGGTTATTCGGGCTGTCCCCATGGGACAAACCTTTTCGATTCCAGGTAGAACCCTTTCGGGTTCCATGTAGAACCCTGTGGTTATAGATGGAAATCAAATGGGTTCTACCTGGAATCAGAAAAAGGTTATTCAAAGGGTGTGTGGTCAGTCAATGAACCCTTTTACATTTTAGTCTGAACTTTTGTTGGCACCGACTGGGGATCGACTTACCCTTCCAAAGTCTGACTGTTCACCAATCGGGGGAAATAGCTAAACAGACCTGACATCTATATAACACATTCATGTAGAGCTTTCCAGATGCCATGAACCACAAGGGAATGGCTCTCTGTGTGTGAATGAACGCAAAACAGAAACCAAAGCTGTTTCCCAAATAAGGGGTCAGATCCCAAGGGTCCCAACCAGTCTCTCTGGGTTCGCGGCTAAAGCAAAGCCTTGGTTGTGGCAAGACAAAATGTATTTATGTATTTATGTATTTTTTATTGATGGGTCGCCAACATATTCAAAGGACTTCCGGGTCACAACAATGAAAACAAGTGAAGGGGAAGTGGCTTCCTTCAGAGCTCCCAGATGTCTCCATTTCTTCTCATCTGATGTTAGATCTCTCCAGTGGTCCTCTGTGTGACACAACTCCTTGACCTCTGACATTTTCTCTAGAGAACACAATAAACAAACACAGACAAATGGCCGCCTAGACGTCAAGGAGATTCGATTCTGTAATACAAACTGTTCTTTAGGTTCCATCCCAAATGAAACCCTTTACAGTGACCAGAGCTCACACCATATTACCTATCTATATCAGTTACAGGTTAGTCATTTAGCAGATGCTCTTATCCAGAGTGACTTACAGGAGCAGTTAGAGCCTTGCTCAAGGGCACATCGACAGATTCTTCACCTAGTCGGCTCGGGGATTCAAACCAGAGACTTTTCGGGTTACTGGCCCAACGCGCCTAACCGCTAAGCTACCTACCGCCCCGAACCAAAAACACTATATAAGGAATATGGTGAAGTTCGGGATGAAGTCCTATTGTGGAAGTGAATTAGGAGATGGCTATGCCACAAGTGTGTAGGTTTAAAAAGAGGCAGAAGTGATAAGTAGTGTTAGATGCAACTCGCTTTATAGAAGATAGGGGCTTTTTTTGGACACTCATACAATATCTACACTACCGTTCCAAAGTTTGGGGTCAATTACAAATGTCCTTGTTTTTGAAAGAAAAGCATATTTTTTTTGTCTATTGAAATAACATCAAGTTGATCAGAAATACAGTGTAGACATTGTTCATGTTTTAAATGACTATTGTAGCTGGAAACGGCTGATTTTTTAATGGAATATCTACATAGGTGTACAGAGGCCCATTTTCAGCAACCATCACTCCTGTTAGATAATCCAAGGTGATCATTTTAAAACGGCTAATTGATCATTTAAAAACCTTCTACTGCTGCGTCCTGAATTAAACCTTATTCAAACAAATGTATTTATGGAGCCCTTTTTACATCAGCCGAAGTCACAAAGTGCTGTACAGAAACCCAGCCTAAAACCCCAAACAGCAAGCAGAGCACACTGTCCAAAAGCAGTGTGCGGTATAGGGAATAGGTTGCCATTTGGGATTGACTGTGTATGAGCAGGTGAAAATTGACATCCTTGTGTGGACAATGGATTGGCTCTTTGACAACATAATGTAGACATGGGATTGGCTCTTTGACAACATAATATAGACATGGGATTGGCTCTTTGACAACATAATGTAGACATGGGATTGGCTCTTTGACAACATAATGTAGACATGGGATTGGCTCTTTGACAACATAATGTAGACATAGGATTGGCTCTTTGACAACATAATGTAGACATGGGATTGGCTCTTTGACAACATAATGTAGACATGGGATTGGCTCTTTGACAACATCATGTAGACATCAGATTGGCTCTTTGACAACATCATGTAGACATCGGATTGGCTCTTTGACAACATCATGTAGACATCGGATTGGCTCTTTGACAACATCATGTAGACATGGGATTGGCTCTTTGACAACATAATGTAGACATGGGATTGGCTCTTTGACAACATAATGTAGACATGGGATTGGCTCTTTGACAACATCATGTAGACATTGGATTGGCTCTTTGACAACATAATATAGACATGGGATTGGCTCTTTGGGGTGTGTGACAACAAAATGTAGACAGTTGATTGGCTCTTTGACAACATAATGTAGACATTGGATTGGCTCTTTGGGGTGTGTGACAACAAAATGTAGACAGTTGATTGGCTCTTTGGGGTGTGTGACAACATAATGTAGACAGTGGATTGGCTCTTTGGGGTGTGTGACAACACAATGTAGACAGGGGATTGGCTCTTTAGGGTGTGTGACAACAATGTAGACAGGGGATTGGCTCTTTAGGGTGTGTGACAACATAATGTAGACAGGGGATTGGCTCTTTAGGGTGTGTGACAACATAATGTAGACAGTGGAATGGCTCTTTGTGGTGTGTGACAACATAATGTAGACAGGGGATTGGCTCTTTAGGGTGTGTGACAACATAATGTAGACAGGGGATTGGCTCTTTAGGGTGTGTGACAACATAATGTAGACAGTGGATTGGCTCTTTGTGGTGTGTGACAACATAATGTAGACAGGGGATTGGCTCTTTAGGGTGTGTGACAAGATAATGTAGACAGTGGATTGGCTCTTTAGGGTGTGTGACAACATAATCACTCCGAGCGACTCCATGCATCTACTTTACATAAATACATGGAATGATTGGCATGCTCAGTAATGTGGAACATAATTTATGTAGCATATATTCAAATACCAGTGCCCCTGTTTGCAGGAGAGAGAGAGAGATCTGATTTGAAAAACCCCATCAGAATCAGTATAGAAGTCTCCCCTCTTAGAGAGCTATCAAGTTGCAAGGGAATTAGATTTCAGTTTCATAAGATGTTCTCAGGACACACAACTTCTTGTCAAATAATGTTTATTCATGTTTTCTCTAAAGGATACTGCTGTGAGAAGGCTTAACTACAGGCATGAAAACCACTTTGATGTCTGGATGTCAGTGAAGTTGTTCCAGTATGAGCAATCATATACCTAGCAGTCTAAAGTATATTGTGGCAGAAGACTGGTGTTACTGTGCTGTCAATGTGCGGTATCATCAGGCCTCGTCCTGTCAATGTACTGTATCATCAGGCCTCGTCCTGTCAATGTGCTGTATCATCAGGCCTCGTCCTGTCAATGTACTGTATCATCAGGCCTCGTCCTGTCAATGTGCTGTATCATCAGGCCTCGTCCTGTCAATGTGCTGTATCATCAGGCCTCGTCCTGTCAATGTGCTGTATCATCAGGCCTCGTCCTGTCAATGTGCTGTATCATCAGGCCTCGTCCTGTCAATGTGCTGTATCATCAGGCCTCGTCCTGTCAATGTGCTGTATCATCAGGCCTCGTCCTGTCAATGTGCGGTATCATCAGGCCTCGTCCTGTCAATGTACTGTATCATCAGGCCTCGTCCTGTCAATGTACTGTATCATCAGGCCTCGTCCTGTCAATGTGCGGTATCATCAGGCCTCGTCCTGTCAATGTACTGTATCATCAGGCCTCGTCCTGTCAATGTACTGTATCATCAGGCCTCGTCCTGTCAATGTACTGTATCATCAGGCCTCGTCCTGTCAATGTACTGTATCATCAGGTCTCATCCTGTCAATGTACTGTATCATCAGGCCTCGTCCTGTCAATGTACTGCATCATCAGGCCTCGTCCTGTCAATGTACTGCATCATCAGGTCTCACCTTGTCAATGTACTGCATCATCAGGTCTCACCTTGTCAATGTACTGCATCATCAGGCCTCGTCCTGTCAATGTACTGCATCATCAGGTCTCACCTTGTCAATGTACTGCATCATCAGGTCTCACCTTGTCAATGTACTGCATCATCAGGTCTCATCCTGTCAATGTATTGTATCATCAGGCCTCGTCTTCTTATGGCTAGGGTCCTTTTTTCAGAATTTCCGCCTGACTGACATGCCCAAAGTAAACTACCTGTTACTCAGGCCCTGAAGCCAGGATATGCGTATAATTGGTACCATTGGATAGAAAACACGTTGAAGTTTGTAGAAATGTTAAAATAATGTAAGAGAATATAACACAATAGATATGGTAGGAGAACATCCAAAGAAACACCAACCGGAAGAGACCGTGCTCTTACAATGGAAATCTATATAGGTCCTGTGCAATTCCAGCTCCCAGATTGCAGTTCCTTTTGCTTCCACTAGATGTCAACAGTATTTGTTCAAGGTTTCATGCTTGTTTCTTCCAAAACGAGGAAGAATTTTGAGTTTTGGTACTGAGAGTCACAGTTGGAAATCAGTCTGCGGGCGCGCAACGATGAGGAGGCACGCTTGCTAATTTGACTTTTCTATTGAACATACTTCTTTCTGTATGACATATTATAATAATTACATTTTCGGGTACCTGAGGATTAAATATAAACATAGTTTGACTTGTTTTTTTTATTCCTTTGTCTGCATGTTGAACGAGGGTATTACTGAAATTAATGGCGCCAACATAACATACTTTTTGGGATATAAAGAAGGATTTTATCTAACAAAATGACTTATTCATGTTGTAGCTGGGACCCTTGGGATTGCAAACAGAGGAAGATTTTCATAAAGTAAGTGATTACTTAATCACTATTTGTGATTTTATGTTCATAAATGTTTAATATCACGATTATTGATTTGAATTGCTCGCTCTCCAATTTCACCGGATGTTGTCGACAGATGTCCCGCTGACGGGATGCCTAAGCCCTAATATATATATATATATATATATCATAATAATATATATCATCAGGCCTCATCCTCTGCCCAGATCAATGAACACCTCATAGAAAGACAATAACGAAGACAACGAATGAACACATGACATAAAGACGACAATGCAATGCAATAACATCAATGATTGGGCCATCCCCAGAGTAGGACATCAAAGAATAACATCAATGATTGGGCCATCCCCAGAGTAGGATATCAAAGAATTAACATCAATGATTGGGCCATCCCCAGAGTAGTATATCAAAGAATAACATCAATGATTGGGCCATCCCCAGAGTAGGATATCAAAGAATAACATCAATGATTGGGCCATCCCCAGAGTAGTATATCAAAGAATAACATCAATGATTGGGCCATCCCCAGAGTGATATCAAAGAATAACATCAATGATTGCCATCCCCAGAGTAGGATATCAAAGAATAACATCAATGATTGGGCCATCCCCAGAGTAGTATATCAAAGAATAACATCAATGATTGGGCCATCCCCAGAGTAGGATATCAAAGAATAACATCAATGATTGGGCCATCCCCAGAGTAGGATATCAAAGAATAACATCAATGATTGGGCCATCCCCAGAGTAGTATATCAAAGAATAACATCAATGATTGGGGCCATCCCCAGAGTGGGATATCAAAGAATAACATCAATGATTGGGCCATCCCCAGAGTAGGATATCAAAGAATAACATCAATGATTGGGACATCCCCAGAGTAGTATATCAAAGAATAACATCAATGATTGGGCCATCCCCAGAGTAGGATATCAAAGAATAACATCAATGATTGGGCCATCCCCAGAGTAGGATATCAAAGAATAACATCAATGATTGGGCCATCCCCAGAGTAGTATATCAAAGAATAACATCAATGATTGGGCCATCCCCAGAGTAGGATATCAAAGAATAACATCAATGATTGGGCCATCCCCAGAGTAGGATATCAAAGAATAACAAATGATTGGGCCATAACAAAGAATAACATCAATGATTGGAGCAAAGAATATCCCATCCCCAGAGTAGGATATCAAAGAATAACATCAATGATTGGGCCATCCCCAGAGTACATTTACGTTTACATTTAAGTCATTTAGCAGACGCTCTTATCCAGAGCGACTGACAAAGAGTAGGACATCAAAGAATAACATCAATGATTGGGCCATCCCCAGAGTAGGATATCAAAGAATAACATCAATGATTGGGCCATCCCCAGAGTAGTATATCAAAGAATAACATCAATGATTGGGCCATCCCCAGAGTAGGATATCAAAGAATAACATCAATGATTGGGCCATCCCCAGAGTAGGATATCAAAGAATAACATTAATGATTGGGCCATCCCCAGAGTAGTATATCAAAGAATAACATCAATGATTGGGCCATCCCCAGAGTAGGACATCAAAGAATAACATCAATGATTGGACCATCCCCAGAGTAGGATATCAAAGAATAACATCAATGATTGGGCCATCCCCAGAGTAGTATATCAAAGAATAACATCAATGATTGGGCCATCCCCAGAGTAGGACATCAAAGAATAACATCAATGATTGGGCCATCCCCAGAGTAGGATATCAAAGAATAACATCAATGATTGGGCCATCCCCAGAGTAGTATATCAAAGAATAACATCAATGATTGGGCCATCCCCAGAGTAGGATATCAAAGAATAACATCAATGATTGGGCCATCCCCATCCATCAATGATTGGGCCATCCCCAGAGTAGTATATCAAAGAATAACATCAATGATTGGGCCATCCCCAGAGTAGGATATCAAAGAATAACATCAATGATTGGGCCATCCCCAGAGTAGTATATCAAAGAATAACATCAATGATTGGGCCATATCAAAGAATAACATCAATGATTGGGCCATCCCCAGAGTAGGATATCAAATAATAACATCAATGATTGGGCCATCCCCAGAGTGGGATATCAAAGAATAACATCAATGATTGGGCCATCCCCAGAGTACATTTACGTTTACATTTAAGTCATTTAGCAGACGCTCTTATCCAGAGCGACTTACAAAGAGTAGGACATCAAAGAATAACATCAATGATTGGGCCATCCCCAGAGTAGGATATCAAAGAATAACATCAATGATTGGGCCATCCCCAGAGTAGTATATCAAAGAATAACATCAATGATTGGGCCATCCCCAGAGTAGGATATCAAAGAATAACATCAATGATTGGACCATCCCCAGAGTAGGATATCAAAGAATAACATCAATGATTGGGCCATCCCCAGAGTAGGATATCAAAGAATAACATCAATGATTGGGCCATCCCCAGAGTAGGATATCAAAGAATAACATCAATGATTGGGGCCAATAGGATATCAAAGAATAACAAATGATTGGGCCATCCCCAGAGTAGGATATCAAAGAATAACATCAATGATTGGGCCATCCCCAGAGTAGGATATCAAAGAATAACATCATTGGGCCATCCCCAGAGTAGGATATCAAAGAATAACATCAATGATTGGGCCATCAATGATTGGGCCCCCAGAGTAGGATATCAAAGAATAACATCAATGATTGGGCCATCCCCAGAGTAGGATATCAAATAATAACATCAATGATTGGGCCATCCCCAGAGTGGGATATCAAAGAATAACATCAATGATTGGGCCATCCCCAGAGTACATTTACATTTACATTTAAGTCATTTAGCAGACGCTCTTATCCAGAGCGACTTACAAAGAGTAGGACATCAAAGAATAACATCAATGATTGGGCCATCCCCAGAGTAGGATATCAAAGAATAACATCAATGATTGGACCATCCCCAGAGTAGGATATCAAAGAATAACATCAATGATTGGACCATCCCCAGAGAATAACAAAGAATAACATCAATGATTGGGCCATCCCCAAGTAGGATATCAAAGAATAACATCAATGATTGGGCCATCCCCAGAGTAGGATATCAAAGAATAACATCAATGATTGGGCCATCCCCAGAGTAGGATATCAAAGAATAACATCAATGATTGGGCCATCCCCAGAGTAGGACATCAAAGAATAACATCAATGATTGGGCCATCCCCAGAGTAGGATATCAAAGAATAACATCAATGATTGGGCCATCCCCAGAATAGGATATCAAAGAATAACATCAATGATTGGGCCATCCCCAGAATAGGATATCAAATAATAACATCAATGATTGGGCCATCCCCAGAGTAGGATATCAAAGAATAACATCAATGATTGGGCCATCCCCAGAGTACATTTACGGATTTAGCATCAAAGAAAGAGTAACATCAAAGAATAACATCAATGATTGGGCCATCCCCAGAGTAGGATATCAAAGAATAACATCAATGATTGGGCCATCCCCAGAGTAGTATATCAAAGAATAACATCAATGATTGGGCCATCCCCAGAGTAGGATATCAAAGAATAACATCAATGATTGGACCATCCCCAGAGTAGGATATCAAAGAATAACATCAATGATTGGGCCATCCCCAGAGTGGGATATCAAAGAATAACATCAATGATTGGGCCATCCCCAGAGTAGGATATCAAAGAATAACATCAATGATTGGGGCCATCCCCAGAGTAGGATATCAAAGAATAACATCAATGATTGGGCCATCCCCAGAGTAGGATATCAAAGAATAACATCAATGATTGGGCCATCCCCAGAGTAGGATATCAAAGAATAACATCAATGATTGGGCCATCCCCAGAGTAGGATATCAAAGAATAACATCAATGATTGGGCCATCCCCAGAGTAGGATATCAAAGAATAACATCAATGATTGGGCCATCCCCAGAGTAGGATATCAAAGAATAACATCAATGATTGGGCCATCCCCAGAGTAGGATATCAAAGAATAACATCAATGATTGGGCCATCCCCAGAGTAGGATATCAAATAATAACATCAATGATTGGGCCATCCCCAGAGTGGGATATCAAAGAATAACATCAATGATTGGGCCATCCCCAGAGTACATTTACATTTACATTTAAGTCATTTAGCAGACGCTCTTATCCAGAGCGACTTACAAAGAGTAGGACATCAAAGAATAACATCAATGATTGGGCCATCCCCAGAGTAGGATATCAAAGAATAACATCAATGATTGGACCATCCCCAGAGTAGGATATCAAAGAATAACATCAATGATTGGACCATCCCCAGAGTAGGACATCAAAGAATAACATCAATGATTGGGCCATCCCCAGAGTAGGATATCAAAGAATAACATCAATGATTGGGCCATCCCCAGAGTAGGATATCAAATAATAACATCAATGATTGGGCCATCCCCAGAGTGGGATATCAAAGAATAACATCAATGATTGGGCCATCCCCAGAGTAGGACATCAAAGAATAACATCAATGATTGGGCCATCCCCAGAGTAGGATATCAAAGAATAACATCAATGATTGGGCCATCCCCAGAATAGGATATCAAAGAATAACATCAATGATTGGGCCATCCCCAGAATAGGATATCAAAGAATAACATCAATGATTGGGCCATCCCCAGAGTAGGATATCAAAGAATAACATCAATGATTGGGCCATCCCCAGAGTAGGATATCAAAGAATAACATCAATGATTGGGCCATCCCCAGAGTAGGATATCAAAGAATAACATCAATGATTGGGCCATCCCCAGAATAGGATATCAAAGAATAACATCAATGATTGGGCCATCCCCAGAATAGGATATCAAAGAATAACATCAATGATTGGGCCATCCCCAGAGTAGGATATCTACCATGCTTCAGTAGTTGTTTATGCAGCCTGTCCCTAATGGTGGGTCAGGAGGGATCCATTTCTCCTGGGTTGGGGCTGTATGATTAGGATCTATCAGAACTTTTTGTTGTGTTTTTCTTCATCTTGATGATCTCAAGACTGTTAGAAACATGGCACCCCCCAAAAAAAATCTGAATGTATTTTTTGTCTGAAGGGGACAGTGGAGCGCTTGAGTGAGAGGGGGGTTATACCCCTCTCTCTCCAAAAATAAAACACTGCAGGCAGCTAATCCTCTCAGGACATAATAACCTTTTTTTCAGGTCCCAGCCTTTAGTGAATGATCTCCACGCTCTCCTTTCCTCCTGAACAAACATCATTCTTCCCTTCTCCTCCCATCTTCCTTATTCTCTCTCTCTCTCTCTGTGTCTCTCTCTCTGTGTCTCTCTCTAGCTCTGTCTCTCTCTCTCTGTCTTACTCTCTATCTCACTCTCTCTGTCTCTGTCTCTATCTCTCTCTCTCTCTCTCTCTGTCTCTCTCTCTCTCTCTCTCTCACTCTCTCTGTCTCTCTCTGTCTCTCTCTCTCTGTCTCACTCTCTCTGTCTCAGTCACTCTGTCTCAGTCACACTCTCTCTGTCTCTCTCTCTGTCTCACTCTCTCTGGCTCTCTCTCTGGCTCACTCTCTCTGTCTCTCTGTCACACTCTCTCTGTCTCTCTCTCTGTCTCACTCTCTCTGTCTCTGTCACTCTGTCTCACTCTGTATCTCTCTCTCTTTCTCACTCTCTCTGTCTCACTCTCTCTGGCTCACTCTCTCTGTCTCACTCTCTCTGTCACACTCTCTCTGTCACACTCTCTCTGTATCTATCTGTCTCACTCTCTCGGTCTCACTCTCTCTGGCTCACTCTCTCTCTGTCTCTCTCTCTCTCCACTCTCCTGGCTCTCCTGAACAAACATCTCTGTCTCACTCTCTCTCTGTCTCTCTACTCTCTCTGTCTCTCACTCTCTCTGGCTCACTCTCTCTGGCTCTCTCTCTCTCTCTCTGTCTCTCTGTCTCTCTCTCTGTCTCACTCTCTCTGTCTCAGTCACTCTGTCTCTCTCTGTCTCTCTCTCTCTCTCTCTCTGTCTCTCTCTCTGTCTCTCTCTCTGTCTCTCTCTCTGTCTCACTCTCTCTGGCTCACTCTCTCTGTCTCACTCTCTCTGTCACACTCTCTGTCTCACTCTCTCTGTCTCACTCTCTGTCTCACTCTGTCTCTCATCTGTCTCACTCTCTCGGTCTCACTCTCTCTGGCTCACTCTCTCTGGCTCACTCTCTCTGTCTCTCTCTCTCTTTCTCACTCTCTCTGGCTCACTCTCTCTGGCTCTCTCTCTCTGCCACACTCTCTGTCACACTCTCTCTGTCTCTCTCTCTGTCTCACTCTCTCTGTCTCAGTCACTCTGTCTCACTCTGTCTCTCTCTCTCTTTCTCACTCTCTCTGTCTCACTCTCTCTGGCTCACTCTCTCTGTCTCTCTCTCTCTGTCTCACTCTCTCTGTTTCTCTCTCTCTGTATCTGTCTCTTGATCCATGTTGAGCTTCTCCTCTTCGCTCTCAGTACATCTTGGCCCAGGAGTCAGGACTAAAGATTAATTCAGCACATTGCTGTACACCTGTATCAGATTACATTCAGCAGCTACCTCCCTCCTCCCCTCTCTCCCTACCTCCCTCCTCCCCTCTCAAATCAAATCAAATGTATTTATATAGCCCCTCGTACATCAGCTGATATCTCAAAGTGCTGTACAGAAACCCAGCCTAAAACCCCAAACAGCAAGCAATGCAGGTGTAGAAGCACGGTGGCTAGGAAAAACTCCCTAGAATGGCCAAAACCTAGGAAGAAACCTAGAGAGGAACCAGACTATACCTCCCTCCTCCCCTCTCTTCCTACCTCCCGCCTCTCCTCTCTCCCTACCTCCCTCCTCCCCTCTCTCCCTACCTCCCTCCTCCCCTCTCTCCCTACATCCCTCCTCCCCTCTCCCTACCCCTCCCCCCTCCCCTACCTCCTCTCCCCCTACCTCCCTCCTCCCCTCTCTCCCTACATCCCTCCTCCCCTCCTCCCCCTCTCTCCCTACATCCCTCCTCCCCTCTCTCCCTACCTCCCTCCTCCCCCCTCCCCCCTCCCTACCTCCCCAGTCAGTTCATCCCCCCCTCTCCCCTACATCCCTCCTCCCCTCTCTCCCTACATCCCTCCTCCCCCTCTCCCTACCACCCTCCTCCGTCAGTTCATAACACTAACCCCCAGCCAGGTCAGTTCATAACACTAACCCCCAACCAGGTCAGTTCATAACACTAACCCCCAACCAGGTCAGTTCATAACACTAACCCCCAACCAGGTCAGTTCATAACACTAACCCCCAACCAGGTCAGTTCATAACACTAACCCCCAACCAGGTCAGTTCATAACACTAACCCCCAACCAGGTCAGTTCATAACACTAACCCCCAACCAGGTCAGTTCATAACACTAACCCCCAACCAGGTCAGTTCATAACACTAACCCCCCCAACCAGGTCAGTTCATAACACTAACCCCCAGCCAGGTCAGTTCATAACACTAACCCCCAACCAGGTCAGTTCATAACACTAACCCCAACCAGGTCAGTTCATAACACTAACCCCCAGCCAGGTCAGTTCATAACACTAACCCCCAACCAGGTCAGTTCATAACACTAACCCCCAACCAGGTCAGTTCATAACACTAACCCCCAACCAGGTCAGTTCATAACACTAACCCCCAACCAGGTCAGTTCATAACACTAACCCCCAACCAGGTCAGTTCATAACACTAACCCCCAGCCAGGTCAGTTCATAACACTAACCCCCAGCCAGGTCAGTTCATAACACTAACCCCCAACCAGGTCAGTTCATAACACTAACCCCCAACCAGGTCAGTTCATAACACTAACCCCCAGCCAGGTCAGTTCATAACACTAACCCCCAGCCAGGTCAGTTCATAACACTAACCCCCAACCAGGTCAGTTCATAACACTAACCCCCAACCAGGTCAGTTCATAACACTAACCCCCAGCCAGGTCAGTTCATAACACTAACCCTGACACTGACTCGACAGTTCTTGCACCTTACCTCAGATGGCACCATGTATTGCTAATTGCCAAACTATACCGAGAATCTGTTCTGCGTCCCAAATGTCAAACCTGTTCTCTACTTTAAAAGTAGTACACTAGATGGGGAATAGGGTGCCATTTGGGATGCAGTTAATTAGACACCCTCCCTAGAGAAATGGCCTTTATCATGCATTTAGTGCTCAATTACCCAGTCAACTGAAATAGGACTGGGGGGGGGGGACTGCCCCACTGGGAGCCCAGGGAGCTGTTGTTGTGTGGGGGGTTAAGTGCCTTGCTCAAGTGCACAACAGCAGGCCATGGCATCTAGGAGTTGATACCTCCTCCTTGCCAGCTCACCACCCTGACTGATTTTTTTCCATCGGACCCCGAATACGAAACTAGCAAGCCGGCGATTGCTGGCCCGCTCTCTAAACGCTCGGCTACCTGCCACCCCTTCAAGCTTCTATAAATGTCCTTAGCCTTTGGCCTGGAAGGTTATGCTGCCTTTTAAGGCCGAGGAATTATTAAATGACAAAAGACGCAGATCGAGGATCAGCTTTACTCTTTCCAAATGATAACCTTAACAATTAGACCTAGGAGGAATACAATCTGATCTCAGAACAGTACCAAGGGATCACTTCAATTGACTATCGTAGCACGGCCAGATTTTAACGGTGACCTCAGGTTATGACCAGTGTCATTTTTCATTAAGCACTTATGCGGAGGAAACTGGGAGGAGACGCCTGGACTTGACCAATAAGAAGTGCTCCCTTCTGCTTGCCCTTACGACCCTGCGTGTGTTTCTCTCTGTCTCCCAGATCTGTTCATTGAGAGGTTCTGTATGACGGGAGGCAGTTCACCTATTGGCTACCTAAAGGCATGGCAGACCAACCTGTACCTGTCAGCCGATGCGGAGAAGGTCAGGGAGGCGCTGTCTGAAGGTGAGTCGCACCACTTCCTGTCCTCACCTGTATATTGCATCCCTACCCTCCTACTGTAGCATGGAACCCAAAGACCAGAGTCGATGTATTGTGAACAAACTCGAAGGTCAACTGTCCTGGAGTGATATTGAACTGGTGACATTCAGAGTGGGACAGGCACACACCGTGTCAATAGTTTGGATTACAACAAAACAAAAGGTCACACACTTTAGAGTATAATTTAGAACAGTACACTACTTTAGACCAGGGGCTATAGGGTAGTAGTGTACTACTTTAGACCAGGGGTCCATAGGGTAGTAGGGCACTACTTTAGACCAGGGTCTATAGGGTAGTAGTGCACTACTTTAGACCAGGGGCTATAGGGTAGTAGTGTACTACTTTAGACCAGGGGTCCATAGGGTAGTAGGGCACTACTTTAGACCTGGGTCTATAGGGTAGTAGTGCACTACTTTAGACCAGGATCTATAGGGTAGTAGGGCACTACTTTAGACCTGGGTCTATAGGGTAGTAGGGCACTACTTTAGACCAGGGTCTATAGGGTAGTAGGGCACTACTTTAGACCAGGGTCTATAGGGTAGTAGGGCACTACTTTAGACCAGGGTCTATAGGGTAGTAGTGCACTACTTTAGACCAGGGTCTATAGGGTAGTAGTGCACTACTTTAGACCAGGGTCTATAGGGTAGTAGGGCACTACTTTAGACCAGGGTCTATAGGGTAGTAGGGCACTACTTTAGACCAGGGTCTATAGGGTAGTAGGGCACTACTTTAGACCAGGGTCTATAGGGTAGTAGGGCACTACTTTAGACCAGGGTCTATAGGGTAGTAGGGCACTACTTTAGACCAGGGTCTATAGGGTAGTAGGGCACTACTTTAGACCAGGGTCTATAGGACTGCTGTCCTCACATGCTGCTCTTTCATTCAAACCCAACCCCCTCTCTTTGTGTAACCAGCCGTCATATCGGATTAGTCCACCAGGGACTTTTCATGTCATGATTAGTAATCGATGTACGATCTATCCTGTGTATATTTCTGTATTTCTGTACGATTATTTAGGTATTTAGTAAATAGATAATTAAGCCAACTTGTGTATTGCTGATTCAACTTGTTAGGTTAGTGCAGATAACCAACTTTACGACAATCAGAATGAAACGGAATAAGGTGCCGATTAATAAATTGACCGCTATTGATAGAAAAGATGTTCAGGTCTTTAAGATAGTTTTTTCAGAAGACAGCAGCTCTATAAACACTCTTCCGTGTTGTCCCA
>NC_060196.1:60549735-60602235 GCF_021184085.1 Oncorhynchus gorbuscha | reverse complement strand
AATGGCATGTGGACTGTGCTTCAAAACACATGGATGAGACTGACGACTGACGACTTACAGACGTGGCAACACCTCAAAAGTTGTCCGGAATTGGGAATCGATTCTATTATTTGTAGAATCAACAAAGCCATGATCCAGAAGCACGGAGGAATGGGGTGAAATAACTATATTTGACAGTTGCACGACAAGACATACCTATTAATGAACATATGTAGCACACATGGAAACAGTTACGCGATGTAATGTATTAATTAATAGACCTTATTTGTTCGTGTTGAATTGTCTCACTGTGAAAAAAAAAGTAATTAACTTCAAGAATGAAGAGGTCACTTGCATGCTAGTCATCCTCCCCGAAGATAACAAATTACACAATTGTATTTTCTCACAAAAGTCTTCTCCAAGTAACAAAGCCATAAATACCAACCATAATGTTTCCATTGGTGCCTTGGTTCTAACACATGTAGATGGTGTCTGAGGGAACACTAGACGATCAATAACGTTTTTACGAATTCAACTGCATGACAGAACTAAGGAGGAAGTGCTAAAGGAAGTGCCTGGTTGCATCCTAAATGGGGAACCCTATTCCGTATGTAGTGCACTACTTTTGACCAGAGCCCTATGAGTCCTGTTCAAAAGTAGTGCACTATAAAGGGGATAGGGTATGTAAGCGTGTAACAGTAGTTTAAAATGGCTTCCTCCCGTCGTCTCCCTATATCGTCACTGACGTTAAAGAACTTGATGCACCGTGAGACTTACAGTACCTCCCCTGTACCTGATTCTACAGTCTACATTGTCAACTCGGTCATACGTTGATATACCAGCAATGTTACGAGAAAAACGTATGGAATGAATTTGTGTTAAATTACATGTGGAATAGAAGTGTAATTAAAGATCTCTGTTGTCATACATCTACATGCATAGATATGTGGTTTTTTGTTCTATGGTCTGTAGAAATACAGTGAAAAGACTAAGAATCAAATGTAGCTTCAAATATACGTTATTTAGTATTTGAAAGGGGATAATATATATGTTGTTTAGTATTTGAAGGGGGAGAATATACGTTATTTAGTATTTGAATGGGGAGAATATATGTTATTTCGTATTTGAAGGGGGAGAATATACGTTATTTAGTATTTGAAGGGGGATAATATATATGTTATTTAGTATTTGAAGGGGGAGAATATATGTTATTTACTATTTGAAGGGGGAGAATATACGATATTTAGTATTTGAAGGGGGAGAATATACGTTATTTAGTATTTGAAGGGGGAGAATATATGTTATTTACTATTTGAAGGGGGAGAATATATGTTATTTGGTATTGGAAGGGGGAGAAATATATGTTATTTAGTATTTGAAGGGGGAGAATATATGTTATATAGTATTTGAAGGGGGAGGAATATATGTTATTTAGTATTTGAAAGCACCACACCTGTAGACAAAGACCATTTAGTTCTACCAGAGATACATTTTTGGTCACCTTTTATTTGAATGATCTGAGTTTTCCATGTGGACCTGCTCTACGTGGTCATACTATCAACATACGATCTGTTGATAAGCAACTGCAGTCTAAAGGTTATGGTGAAGTGTTACCTAATATTTGAGCAGTTTGGCCTTCTAAACATTATACTACATACTACATCCCCCCCCCCCCTGAGTATTATAACGATGAAATCTCTTTGCCATGTAAACACAGAACAGTAAACTTGGATGTGTGTAGGAAGGAAATAATCGATTCTCAAAATTATTATATTTTTTTTCGAAAGGAAAAGGACTTTTAGTTTTAGTTTGACTTAAAAGTCCCAATGATGATTTAAATGTGTCACTCTTGTCTCCTCTAGTCTCCACTGTTGTCTCCTCTAGTCTTCTCTGTTGTCTCCTTTAGTCTCCACTGTTGTCTCCTCTAGTCTCCTCTGTTGTCTCCTCTAGTCTCCTCTGTTGTCTCCTCTAGTCTCCACTGTTGTCTCCACTGTTGTCTCCTCTAGTCTCCACTGTTGTCCCCTCTAGTCTCCACTGTTGTCTCCTCTAATCTCCACTGTTGTCTCCATTGTTGCCTCCTCTAGTCTCCACTGTTGTCCCCTCTAGTCTCCACTGTTGTCTCCTCTAGTCTCCACTGTTGTCTCCTCTAATCTCCACTGTTGTCTCCACTGTTGTGTTCTCTAGTCTCCACTGTTGTCTCCACTGTTGTCTCCTCTAGTCTCCACTGTTGTCTCCTCTCCTCTCCACTGTTGTCTCCACTGTTGTCTTCTCTAGTCTCCACTGTTGTCTCCACTGTTGTCTCCTCTAGTCTCCTCTGTTGTCTCCTCTCCTCTCCACTGTTCTCTCCTCTCCTCTCCACTGTTGTCTCCTCTAGTCTCCACTGTTGTCTCCACTGTTGTCTCCTCTAGTCTCTTCTGTTGTCTCCTCTCCTCTCCACTGTTATCTCCTCTCCTCTCCACTGTTCTCTCCTCTCCTCTCCACTGTTGTCTCCACTGTTGTCTTCTCTAGTCTCCACTGTTGTCTCCACTGTTGTCTCCTCTAGTTTCCACTGTTGTCTCCTCTCCTCTCCACTGTTGTCTCCTCTAGTCTCCACTGTTGTCCCCTCTAGTCTCCACTGTTGTCTCCTCTAATCTCCACTGTTGCCTCCTCTAGTCTCCACTGTTGTCTCCACTGTTGTCTCCTCTAGTCTCCTCTGTTGTCTCCTCTAGTCTCCTCTGTTGTCTCCTCTAGTCTCCACTGTTGTCTCCCCTAGTCTCCTCTGTTGTCTCCTCTAGTCTCCTCTGTTGTCTCCACTGTTGTCTCCTCTAGTCTCCACTGTTGTCTCGTCTAGTCTCCACTGTTGTCTCCTCTAGTCTCCACTGTTGTCTCCACTGTTTATTATTTTTATTTGAATGATCTGAGTTTTCCATGTGGACCTGCTCTACGTGGTCATACTATCAACATACGATCTGTTGATAAGCAACTGCAGTCTAAAGGTTATGGTGAAGTGTTACCTAATATTTGAGCAGTTTGGCCTTCTAAACATTATACTACATACTACATCCCCCCCCCTGAGTATTATAACGATGAAATCTCTTTGCCATGTAAACACAGAACAGTAAACTTGGATGTGTGTAGGAAGGAAATAATCGATTCTCAAAATTATTATATTTTTTTTCGAAAGGAAAAGGACTTTTAGTTTTAGTTTGACTTAAAAGTCCCAATGATGATTTAAATGTGTCACTCTTGTCTCCTCTAGTCTCCACTGTTGTCTCCTCTAGTCTTCTCTGTTGTCTCCTTTAGTCTCCACTGTTGTCTCCTCTAGTCTCCTCTGTTGTCTCCTCTAGTCTCCTCTGTTGTCTCCTCTAGTCTCCACTGTTGTCTCCACTGTTGTCTCCTCTAGTCTCCACTGTTGTCCCCTCTAGTCTCCACTGTTGTCTCCTCTAATCTCCACTGTTGTCTCCATTGTTGCCTCCTCTAGTCTCCACTGTTGTCTCCACTGTTGTCTCCTCTAGTCTCCACTGTTGTCTCCTCTAATCTCCACTGTTGTCTCCACTGTTGTGTTCTCTAGTCTCCACTGTTGTCTCCTCTAATCTCCACTGTTGTCTCCATTGTTGCCTCCTCTAGTCTCCACTGTTGTCTCCTCTGTTGTCTCCTCTGTTGTCTCCTCTGTTGTCTCCTCTAGTCTCCACTGTTGTCTCCTCTAGTCTCCACTGTTGTCTCCTCTAGTCTCCACTGTTGTCTCCTCTGTTGTCTCCTCTGTTGTCTCCTCTAGTCTCCACTGCTGTCTCCTCTGTTGTCTCCTCTAGTCTCCACTGTTGTCTCCTCTAGTATCCAATGTTGTCTCCTCTAGTCTCCACTGTTGTCTCCTCTAGTCTCCACTGTTGTCTCCTCTAGTCTCCACTGTTGTCTCCTCTAGTCTCCACTGTTGTCTCCTCTAGTCTCCACTGTTGTCTCCCCTAGTCTCCACTGTTGTCTCCTCTAGTCTCCACTGTTGTCTCCTCTATTGTCTCCACTAGTCTCCACTGTTGTCTCCACTGTTGTCTCCTCTGTTGTCTCCTCTAGTCTCCACTGTTGTCTCCTCTGTTGTCTCCTCTAGTCTCCACTGTTGTCTCCTCTAGTCTCCAATGTTGTCTCCTCTAGTCTCCACTGTTGTCTCCTCTAGTCTCCACTGTTGTCTCCTCTAGTCTCCACTGTTGTCTCCCCTAGTCTCCACTGTTGTCTCCTCTAGTCTCCTCTGTTGTCTCCTTTAGTCTCCACTGTTGTCTCCTCTAGTCTCCTCTGTTGTCTCCTCTAGTCTCCTCTGTTGTCTCCTCTAGTCTCCTCTGTTGTCTCCTCTAGTCTCCACTGTTGTCTCCTCTAGTCTCCTCTGTTGTCTCCTCTAGTCTCCACTGTTGTCTCCTCTAGTCTCCACTGTTGTCTCCTCTAGTCTCCTCTGTTGTCTCCACTGTTGTCTCCTCTAGTCTCCACTGTTGTCTCGTCTAGTCTCCACTGTTGTCTCCTCTAGTCTCCACTGTTGTCTCCACTGTTGTCTCCTCTAGTCTCCACTGTTGTCTCCACTGTTCTCTCTTCTAGTCTTCACAGTTGTCTCCTCTAGTCTCCACTGTTGTCTCCACTGTTGTCTCCACTGTTGTCTCCTCTAGTCTCCTCTAGTCTCCACGGTTGTCTCCACTGTTGGCTCCTCTAGTCTCCACTGTTGTCTCCACTGTTGTCTCCTCTAGTCTCCTCTGTTGTCTCCTCTAGTCTCCACTGTTGTCTCCTCTAGTCTCCACTGTTCTCTCCTCTAGTCTCCACTGTTGTCTTCTCTAGTCTCCACTGTTGTCTCCTCTAGTCTCCACTGTTGTCTTCTCTAGTCTCCACTGTTGTCTCCTCTCCTCTCCACTGTTATCTCCTCTCCTCTCCACTGTTCTCTCCTCTCCTCTCCACTGATGTCTCCACTGTTGTCTTCTCTAGTCTCCACTGTTGTCTCCACTGTTGTCTCCTCTAGTCTCCACTGTTGTCTCCTCTCCTCTCCACTGTTGTCTCCTCTAGTCTCCACTGTTGTCCCCTCTAGTCTCCACTGTTGTCTCCTCTAATCTCCACTGTTGCCTCCTCTAGTCTCCACTGTTGTCTCCACTGTTGTCTCCTCTAGTCTCCTCTGTTGTCTCCTCTAGTCTCCTCTAGTCTCCTCTGTTGTCTCCTCTAGTCTCCACTGTTGTCTCCCCTAGTCTCCTCTGTTGTCTCCTCTAGTCTCCTCTGTTGTCTCCACTGTTGTCTCCTCTAGTCTCCACTGTTGTCTCGTCTAGTCTCCACTGTTGTCTCCTCTAGTCTCCACTGTTGTCTCCACTGTTTATTATTTTTATTTGAATGATCTGAGTTTTCCATGTGGACCTGCTCTACGTGGTCATACTATCAACATACGATCTGTTGATAAGCAACTGCAGTCTAAAGGTTATGGTGAAGTGTTACCTAATATTTGAGCAGTTTGGCCTTCTAAACATTATACTACATACTACATCCCCCCCCCTGAGTATTATAACGATGAAATCTCTTTGCCATGTAAACACAGAACAGTAAACTTGGATGTGTGTAGGAAGGAAATAATCGATTCTCAAAATTATTATATTTTTTTTCGAAAGGAAAAGGACTTTTAGTTTTAGTTTGACTTAAAAGTCCCAATGATGATTTAAATGTGTCACTCTTGTCTCCTCTAGTCTCCACTGTTGTCTCCTCTAGTCTTCTCTGTTGTCTCCTTTAGTCTCCACTGTTGTCTCCTCTAGTCTCCTCTGTTGTCTCCTCTAGTCTCCTCTGTTGTCTCCTCTAGTCTCCACTGTTGTCTCCACTGTTGTCTCCTCTAGTCTCCACTGTTGTCCCCTCTAGTCTCCACTGTTGTCTCCTCTAATCTCCACTGTTGTCTCCATTGTTGCCTCCTCTAGTCTCCACTGTTGTCTCCACTGTTGTCTCCTCTAGTCTCCACTGTTGTCTCCTCTAATCTCCACTGTTGTCTCCACTGTTGTGTTCTCTAGTCTCCACTGTTGTCTCCTCTAATCTCCACTGTTGTCTCCATTGTTGCCTCCTCTAGTCTCCACTGTTGTCTCCTCTGTTGTCTCCTCTGTTGTCTCCTCTGTTGTCTCCTCTAGTCTCCACTGTTGTCTCCTCTAGTCTCCACTGTTGTCTCCTCTAGTCTCCACTGTTGTCTCCTCTGTTGTCTCCTCTGTTGTCTCCTCTAGTCTCCACTGTTGTCTCCTCTGTTGTCTCCTCTAGTCTCCACTGTTGTCTCCTCTAGTCTCCAATGTTGTCTCCTCTAGTCTCCACTGTTGTCTCCTCTAGTCTCCACTGTTGTCTCCTCTAGTCTCCACTGTTGTCTCCTCTAGTCTCCACTGTTGTCTCCTCTAGTCTCCACTGTTGTCTCCCCTAGTCTCCACTGTTGTCTCCTCTAGTCTCCACTGTTGTCTCCTCTATTGTCTCCACTAGTCTCCACTGTTGTCTCCACTGTTGTCTCCTCTGTTGTCTCCTCTAGTCTCCACTGTTGTCTCCTCTGTTGTCTCCTCTAGTCTCCACTGTTGTCTCCTCTAGTCTCCAATGTTGTCTCCTCTAGTCTCCACTGTTGTCTCCTCTAGTCTCCACTGTTGTCTCCTCTAGTCTCCACTGTTGTCTCCCCTAGTCTCCACTGTTGTCTCCTCTAGTCTCCTCTGTTGTCTCCTTTAGTCTCCACTGTTGTCTCGTCTAGTCTCCTCTGTTGTCTCCTCTAGTCTCCTCTGTTGTCTCCTCTAGTCTCCTCTGTTGTCTCCTCTAGTCTCCACTGTTGTCTCCTCTAGTCTCCTCTGTTGTCTCCTCTAGTCTCCACTGTTGTCTCCTCTAGTCTCCACTGTTGTCTCCTCTAGTCTCCTCTGTTGTCTCCACTGTTGTCTCCTCTAGTCTCCACTGTTGTCTCGTCTAGTCTCCACTGTTGTCTCCTCTAGTCTCCACTGTTGTCTCCACTGTTGTCTCCTCTAGTCTCCACTGTTGTCTCCACTGTTCTCTCTTCTAGTCTTCACAGTTGTCTCCTCTAGTCTCCACTGTTGTCTCCACTGTTGTCTCCACTGTTGTCTCCTCTAGTCTCCTCTAGTCTCCACGGTTGTCTCCACTGTTGTCTCCTCTAGTCTCCACTGTTGTCTCCACTGTTGTCTCCTCTAGTCTCCTCTGTTGTCTCCTCTAGTCTCCACTGTTGTCTCCTCTAGTCTCCACTGTTCTCTCCTCTAGTCTCCACTGTTGTCTTCTCTAGTCTCCACTGTTGTCTCCTCTAGTCTCCACTGTTGTCTTCTCTAGTCTCCACTGTTGTCTTCTCTAGTCTCCACTGTTGTCTCCTCTGTTGTCTCCTCTAGTCTCCTCTGTTGTCTCCTCTAGTCTCCTCTGTTGTCTCCTCTAGTCTCCACTGTTGTCTCCTCTAGTCTCCACTGTTGTCTCCTCTAGTCTCCACTGTTCTCTCCTCTAGTCTCCACTGTTGTCTCCACTGTTGTCTCCTCTAGTCTCCACTGTTGTCCCCTCTAGTCTCCACTGTTGTCTCCTCTAATCTCCACTGTTGTCTCCATTGTTGCCTCCTCTAGTCTCCACTGTTGTCTCCACTGTTGTCTCCTCTAGTCTCCACTGTTGTCTCCTCTAATCTCCACTGTTGTCTCCACTGTTGTGTTCTCTAGTCTCCACTGTTGTCTCCACTGTTGTCTCCTCTAGTCTCAACTGTTGTCTCCTCTCCTCTCCACTTTTGTCTCCACTGTTGTCTTCTCTAGTCTCCACTGTTGTCTCCACTGTTGTCTCCTCTAGTCTCCTCTGTTGTCTCCTCTCCTCTCCACTGTTCTCTCCTCTCCTCTCCACTGTTGTCTCCTCTAGTCTCCACTGTTGTCTCCACTGTTGTCTCCTCTAGTCTCCTCTGTTGTCTCCTCTCCTCTCCACTGTTATCTCCTCTCCTCTCCACTGTTCTCTCCTCTCCTCTCCACTGTTGTCTCCACTGTTGTCTTCTCTAGTCTCCACTGTTGTCTCCACTGTTGTCTCCTCTAGTCTCCACTGTTGTCTCCTCTCCTCTCCACTGTTGTCTCCTCTAGTCTCCACTGTTGTCCCCTCTAGTCTCCACTGTTGTCTCCTCTAATCTCCACTGTTGCCTCCTCTAGTCTCCACTGTTGTCTCCACTGTTGTCTCCTCTAGTCTCCTCTGTTGTCTCCTCTAGTCTCCTCTGTTGTCTCCTCTAGTCTCCACTGTTGTCTCCCCTAGTCTCCTCTGTTGTCTTCTCTAGTCTCCACTGTTGTCTCCTCTAGTCTCCTCTGTTGTCTCCTCTAGTCTCCACTGTTGTCTCCTCTAGTCTCCACTGTTGTCTCCTCTAGTCTCCTCTGTTGTCTCCACTGTTGTCTCCTCTAGTCTCCACTGTTGTCTCGTCTAGTCTCCACTGTTGTCTCCTCTAGTCTCCACTGTTGTCTCCACTGTTGTCTCCTCTAGTCTCCACTGTTGTCTCCACTGTTCTCTCTTCTAGTCTCCACAGTTGTCTCCTCTAGTCTCCACTGTTGTCTCCACTGTTGTCTCCACTGTTGTCTCCTCTAGTCTCCTCTAGTCTCCACGGTTGTCTCCACTGTTGTCTCCTCTAGTCTCCACTGTTGTCTCCACTGTTGTCTCCTCTAGTCTCCTCTGTTGTCTCCTCTAGTCTCCACTGTTGTCTCCTCTAGTCTCCACTGTTCTCTCCTCTAGTCTCCACTGTTGTCTTCTCTAGTCTCCACTGTTGTCTCCTCTAGTCTCCACTGTTGTCTTCTCTAGTCTCCACTGTTGTCTTCTCTTGTCTCCACTGTTGTCTCCTCTGTTGTCTCCTCTAGTCTCCTCTGTTGTCTCCTCTAGTCTCCACTGTTGTCTCCTCTAGTCTCCACTGTTGTCTCCTCTAGTCTCCACTGTTGTCTCCTCTAGTCTCCAATGTTCTCTCCTCTAGTCTCCACTGTTGTCTCCACTGTTGTCTCCTCTAGTCTCCACTGTTGTCTCCAATAGTCTCCACTGTTGTCTCCTCTAATCTCCACTGTTGTCTCCATTGTTGCCTCCTCTAGTCTCCACTGTTGTCTCCACTGTTGACTCCTCTAGTCTCCACTGTTGTCTCCTCTAATCTCCACTGTTGTCTCCACTGTTGTGTTCTCTAGTCTCCACTGTTGTCTCCACTGTTGTCTCCTCTAGTCTCCACTGTTGTCTCCTCTAGTCTCCACTGTTGTCTCCTCTCCTCTCCACTGTTGTCTCCACTGTTGTCTTCTCTACTCTCCACTGTTGTCTCCACTGTTGTCTCCTCTAGTCTCCTCTGTTGTCTCCTCTCCTCTCCACTGTTCTCTCCTCTCCTCTCCACTGTTGTCTCCTCTAGTCTCCACTGTTGTCTCCACTGTTGTCTCCTCTCCTCTCCACTGTTGTCTCCTCTAGTCTCCACTGTTGTCTCCTCTCCTCTCCACTGTTGTCTCCTCTAGTCTCCACTGTTGTCTCCTCTAGTCTCCACTGTTGTCTCCACTGTTGTCTCCACTGTTGTCTCCACTGTTGTCTCTTCTAGTCTCCACTGTTGTCTCCACTGTTGTCTCTTCTAGTCTCCACTGTTGTCTCCACTGTTGTCTCTTCTAGTCTCCATTGTTGTCTCCTCTAATCTCCACTGTTGTCTCTTCTAGTCTCCACTGTTGTCTCCACTGTTGTCTCCTCCAGTCTCCACTGTTGTCTCTTCTAGTCTCCACTGTTGTCTCCACTGTTGTCTCCACTGTTGTCTCCACTGTTGTCTCTTCTAGTCTCCACTGTTGTCTCCACTGTTGTCTCTTCTAGTCTCCACTGTTGTCTCCTCTAATCTCCACTGTTGTCTCTTCTAGTCTCCACTGTTGTCTCCACTGTTGTCTCCTCCAGTCTCCACTGTTGTCTCTTCTAGTCTCCACTGTTGTCTCCACTGTTGTCTCTTCTAGTCTCCACTGTTGTCTCCACTGTTGTCTCTTCTAGTCTCCACTGTTGTCTCCTCTAGTCTCCACTGTTGTCTCCACTAGTCTCCACTGTTGTCTCCTCTAGTCTCCACTGTTGTCTCCTCTAGTCTCCACTGTTGTCTCCTCTAGTCTCCACTGTTGTCTCCACTAGTCTCCACTGTTGTCTCCTCTAGTCTCCACTGTTGTCTCCACTAGTCTCCACTGTTGTCTCCTCCAGTCTCCACTGTTGTCTCTTCTAGTCTCCACTGTTGTCTCCTCTAGTCTCCTCTAGTCTCCACGGTTGTCTCCACTGTTGTCTCCTCTAGTCTCCACTGTTGTCTCCACTGTTGTCTCCTCTAGTCTCCTCTGTTGTCTCCTCTAGTCTCCACTGTTGTCTCCTCTAGTCTCCACTGTTCTCTCCTCTAGTCTCCACTGTTGTCTTCTCTAGTCTCCACTGTTGTCTCCTCTAGTCTCCACTGTTGTCTTCTCTAGTCTCCACTGTTGTCTTCTCTAGTCTCCACTGTTGTCTCCTCTGTTGTCTCCTCTAGTCTCCTCTGTTGTCTCCTCTAGTCTCCTCTGTTGTCTCCTCTAGTCTCCACTGTTGTCTCCTCTAGTCTCCACTGTTGTCTCCTCTAGTCTCCACTGTTCTCTCCTCTAGTCTCCACTGTTGTCTCCACTGTTGTCTCCTCTAGTCTCCACTGTTGTCCCCTCTAGTCTCCACTGTTGTCTCCTCTAATCTCCACTGTTGTCTCCATTGTTGCCTCCTCTAGTCTCCACTGTTGTCTCCACTGTTGTCTCCTCTAGTCTCCACTGTTGTCTCCTCTAATCTCCACTGTTGTCTCCACTGTTGTGTTCTCTAGTCTCCACTGTTGTCTCCACTGTTGTCTCCTCTAGTCTCCACTGTTGTCTCCTCTCCTCTCCACTTTTGTCTCCACTGTTGTCTTCTCTAGTCTCCACTGTTGTCTCCACTGTTGTCTCCTCTAGTCTCCTCTGTTGTCTCCTCTCCTCTCCACTGTTCTCTCCTCTCCTCTCCACTGTTGTCTCCTCTAGTCTCCACTGTTGTCTCCACTGTTGTCTCCTCTAGTCTCCTCTGTTGTCTCCTCTCCTCTCCACTGTTATCTCCTCTCCTCTCCACTGTTCTCTCCTCTCCTCTCCACTGTTGTCTCCACTGTTGTCTTCTCTAGTCTCCACTGTTGTCTCCACTGTTGTCTCCTCTAGTCTCCTCTGTTGTCTCCTCTAGTCTCCTCTGTTGTCTCCTCTAGTCTCCACTGTTGTCTCCCCTAGTCTCCTCTGTTGTCTTCTCTAGTCTCCACTGTTGTCTCCTCTAGTCTCCTCTGTTGTCTCCTCTAGTCTCCACTGTTGTCTCCTCTAGTCTCCACTGTTGTCTCCTCTAGTCTCCTCTGTTGTCTCCACTGTTGTCTCCTCTAGTCTCCACTGTTGTCTCGTCTAGTCTCCACTGTTGTCTCCTCTAGTCTCCACTGTTGTCTCCACTGTTGTCTCCTCTAGTCTCCACTGTTGTCTCCACTGTTCTCTCTTCTAGTCTCCACAGTTGTCTCCTCTAGTCTCCACTGTTGTCTCCACTGTTGTCTCCACTGTTGTCTCCTCTAGTCTCCTCTAGTCTCCACGGTTGTCTCCACTGTTGTCTCCTCTAGTCTCCACTGTTGTCTCCACTGTTGTCTCCTCTAGTCTCCTCTGTTGTCTCCTCTAGTCTCCACTGTTGTCTCCTCTAGTCTCCACTGTTCTCTCCTCTAGTCTCCACTGTTGTCTTCTCTAGTCTCCACTGTTGTCTCCTCTAGTCTCCACTGTTGTCTTCTCTAGTCTCCACTGTTGTCTTCTCTTGTCTCCACTGTTGTCTCCTCTGTTGTCTCCTCTAGTCTCCACTGTTGTCTCCTCTAGTCTCCACTGTTGTCTCCTCTAGTCTCCAATGTTCTCTCCTCTAGTCTCCACTGTTGTCTCCACTGTTGTCTCCTCTAGTCTCCACTGTTGTCTCCAATAGTCTCCACTGTTGTCTCCTCTAATCTCCACTGTTGTCTCCATTGTTGCCTCCTCTAGTCTCCACTGTTGTCTCCACTGTTGACTCCTCTAGTCTCCACTGTTGTCTCCTCTAATCTCCACTGTTGTCTCCACTGTTGTGTTCTCTAGTCTCCACTGTTGTCTCCACTGTTGTCTCCTCTAGTCTCCACTGTTGTCTCCTCTAGTCTCCACTGTTGTCTCCTCTCCTCTCCACTGTTGTCTCCACTGTTGTCTTCTCTACTCTCCACTGTTGTCTCCACTGTTGTCTCCTCTAGTCTCCTCTGTTGTCTCCTCTCCTCTCCACTGTTCTCTCCTCTCCTCTCCACTGTTGTCTCCTCTAGTCTCCACTGTTGTCTCCACTGTTGTCTCCTCTCCTCTCCACTGTTGTCTCCTCTAGTCTCCACTGTTGTCTCCTCTCCTCTCCACTGTTGTCTCCTCTAGTCTCCACTGTTGTCTCCTCTAGTCTCCACTGTTGTCTCCACTGTTGTCTCCACTGTTGTCTCCACTGTTGTCTCTTCTAGTCTCCACTGTTGTCTCCACTGTTGTCTCTTCTAGTCTCCACTGTTGTCTCCACTGTTGTCTCTTCTAGTCTCCATTGTTGTCTCCTCTAATCTCCACTGTTGTCTCTTCTAGTCTCCACTGTTGTCTCCACTGTTGTCTCCTCCAGTCTCCACTGTTGTCTCTTCTAGTCTCCACTGTTGTCTCCACTGTTGTCTCCACTGTTGTCTCCACTGTTGTCTCTTCTAGTCTCCACTGTTGTCTCCACTGTTGTCTCTTCTAGTCTCCACTGTTGTCTCCTCTAATCTCCACTGTTGTCTCTTCTAGTCTCCACTGTTGTCTCCACTGTTGTCTCCTCCAGTCTCCACTGTTGTCTCTTCTAGTCTCCACTGTTGTCTCCACTGTTGTCTCTTCTAGTCTCCACTGTTGTCTCCACTGTTGTCTCTTCTAGTCTCCACTGTTGTCTCCTCTAGTCTCCACTGTTGTCTCCACTAGTCTCCACTGTTGTCTCCTCTAGTCTCCACTGTTGTCTCCTCTAGTCTCCACTGTTGTCTCCTCTAGTCTCCACTGTTGTCTCCACTAGTCTCCACTGTTGTCTCCTCTAGTCTCCACTGTTGTCTCCACTAGTCTCCACTGTTGTCTCCTCCAGTCTCCACTGTTGTCTCTTCTAGTCTCCACTGTTGTCTCTACTGTTGTCTCTTCTAGTCTCCACTGTTGTCTCCTCTAGTCTCCACTGTTGTCTCCACTAGTCCCCACTGTTGTCCCTTCTAGTCTCCACTGTTGTCTCCACTAGTCTCCACTGTTGTCTCCTCCAGTCTCCACTGTTGTCTCTTCTAGTCTCCACTGTTGTCTCTACTGTTGTCTCTTCTAGTCTCCACTGTTGTCTCCTCTAGTCTCCACTGTTGTCTCCTCTAGTCTCCACTGTTGTCTCCACTGTTGTCTCCTCTAGTCTCCTCTGTTGTCTCCTCTAGTCTCCTCTGTTGTCTCCTCTAGTCTCCACTGTTGTCTCCCTAGTCTCCTCTGTTGTCTCCTCTAGTCTCCACTGTTGTCTCCTCTAGTCTCCTCTGTTGTCTCCTCTAGTCTCCACTGTTGTCTCCTCTAGTCTCCACTGTTGTCTCCTCTAGTCTCCTCTGTTGTCTCCACTGTTGTCTCCTCTAGTCTCCACTGTTGTCTCGTCTAGTCTCCACTGTTGTCTCCTCTAGTCTCCACTGTTGTCTCCACTGTTGTCTCCTCTAGTCTCCACTGTTGTCTCCACTGTTCTCTCTTCTAGTCTCCACAGTTGTCTCCTCTAGTCTCCACAGTTGTCTCCACTGTTGTCTCCACTGTTGTCTCCTCTAGTCTCCTCTAGTCTCCACGGTTGTCTCCACTGTTGTCTCCTCTAGTCTCCACTGTGGTCTCCACTGTTGTCTCCTCTAGTCTCCTCTGTTGTCTCCTCTAGTCTCCACTGTTCTCTCCTCTAGTCTCCACTGTTGTCTCCTCTAGTCTCCACTGTTGTCTCCACTGTTCTCTCTTCTAGTCTCCACAGTTGTCTCCTCTAGTCTCCACTGTTGTCTCCACTGTTGTCTCCACTGTTGTCTCCTCTAGTCTCCTCTAGTCTCCACGGTTGTCTCCACTGTTGTCTCCTCTAGTCTCCACTGTTGTCTCCACTGTTGTCTCCTCTAGTCTCCTCTGTTGTCTCCTCTAGTCTCCACTGTTCTCTCCTCTAGTCTCCACTGTTGTCTTCTCTAGTCTCCACTGTTGTCTCCTCTAGTCTCCACTGTTGTCTTCTCTAGTCTCCACTGTTGTCTTCTCTAGTCTCCACTGTTGTCTCCTCTGTTGTCTCCTCTAGTCTCCTCTGTTGTCTCCTCTAGTCTCCACTGTTGTCTCCTCTAGTCTCCACTGTTGTCTCCTCTAATCTCCACTGTTGTCTCCATTGTTGCCTCCTCTAGTCTCCACTGTTGTCTCCACTGTTGTCTCCTCTAGTCTCCACTGTTGTCTCCTCTAATCTCCACTGTTGTCTCCACTGTTGTGTTCTCTAGTCTCCACTGTTGTCTCCACTGTTGTCTCCTCTAGTCTCCACTGTTGTCTCCTCTAGTCTCCACTGTTGTCTCCACTAGTCTCCACTGTTGTCTCCTCTAGTCTCCACTGTTGTCTCCTCTAGTCTCCACTGTTGTCTCCTCTAGTCTCCACTGTTGTCTCCACTGTTGTCTCCACTGTTGTCTCCTCCAGTCTCCACTGTTGTCTCTTCTAGTCTCCACTGTTGTCTCTACTGTTGTCTCTTCTAGTCTCCACTGTTGTCTCCTCTAGTCTCCACTGTTGTCTCCACTAGTCCCCACTGTTGTCCCTTCTAGTCTCCACTGTTGTCTCCCCTAGTCTCCTCTGTTGTCTCCTCTAGTCTCCACTGTTGTCTCCTCTAGTCTCCACTGTTGTCTCCACTGTTGTCTCCTCTAGTCTCCTCTGTTGTCTCCTCTAGTCTCCTCTGTTGTCTCCTCTAGTCTCCACTGTTGTCTCCACTGTTGTGTTCTCTAGTCTCCACTGTTGTCTCCACTGTTGTCTCCTCTAGTCTCCACTGTTGTCTCCTCTAGTCTCCACTGTTGTCTCCTCTCCTCTCCACTGTTGTCTCCACTGTTGTCTTCTCTACTCTCCACTGTTGTCTCCACTGTTGTCTCCTCTAGTCTCCACTGTTGTCTCCTCTAATCTCCACTGTTGTCTCCACTGTTGTGTTCTCTAGTCTCCACTGTTGTCTCCACTGTTGTCTCCTCTAGTCTCCACTGTTGTCTCCTCTAGTCTCCACTGTTGTCTCCTCTCCTCTCCACTGTTGTCTCCACTGTTGTCTTCTCTACTCTCCACTGTTGTCTCCACTGTTGTCTCCTCTAGTCTCCTCTGTTGTCTCCTCTCCTCTCCACTGTTCTCTCCTCTCCTCTCCACTGTTGTCTCCTCTAGTCTCCACTGTTGTCTCCACTGTTGTCTCCTCTCCTCTCCACTGTTGTCTCCTCTAGTCTCCACTGTTGTCTCCTCTCCTCTCCACTGTTGTCTCCTCTAGTCTCCACTGTTGTCTCCTCTAGTCTCCACTGTTGTCTCCACTGTTGTCTCCACTGTTGTCTCCACTGTTGTCTCTTCTAGTCTCCACTGTTGTCTCCACTGTTGTCTCTTCTAGTCTCCACTGTTGTCTCCACTGTTGTCTCTTCTAGTCTCCATTGTTGTCTCCTCTAATCTCCACTGTTGTCTCTTCTAGTCTCCACTGTTGTCTCCACTGTTGTCTCCTCCAGTCTCCACTGTTGTCTCTTCTAGTCTCCACTGTTGTCTCCACTGTTGTCTCTTCTAGTCTCCACTGTTGTCTCCTCTAATCTCCACTGTTGTCTCTTCTAGTCTCCACTGTTGTCTCCACTGTTGTCTCCTCCAGTCTCCACTGTTGTCTCTTCTAGTCTCCACTGTTGTCTCCACTGTTGTCTCTTCTAGTCTCCACTGTTGTCTCCACTGTTGTCTCTTCTAGTCTCCACTGTTGTCTCCTCTAGTCTCCACTGTTGTCTCCACTAGTCTCCACTGTTGTCTCCTCTAGTCTCCACTGTTGTCTCCTCTAGTCTCCACTGTTGTCTCCTCTAGTCTCCACTGTTGTCTCCACTAGTCTCCACTGTTGTCTCCTCTAGTCTCCACTGTTGTCTCCACTAGTCTCCACTGTTGTCTCCTCCAGTCTCCACTGTTGTCTCTTCTAGTCTCCACTGTTGTCTCTACTGTTGTCTCTTCTAGTCTCCACTGTTGTCTCCTCTAGTCTCCACTGTTGTCTCCACTAGTCCCCACTGTTGTCCCTTCTAGTCTCCACTGTTGTCTCCACTAGTCTCCACTGTTGTCTCCTCCAGTCTCCACTGTTGTCTCTTCTAGTCTCCACTGTTGTCTCTACTGTTGTCTCTTCTAGTCTCCACTGTTGTCTCCTCTAGTCTCCACTGTTGTCTCCTCTAGTCTCCACTGTTGTCTCCACTGTTGTCTCCTCTAGTCTCCTCTGTTGTCTCCTCTAGTCTCCTCTGTTGTCTCCTCTAGTCTCCACTGTTGTCTCCCCTAGTCTCCTCTGTTGTCTCCTCTAGTCTCCACTGTTGTCTCCTCTAGTCTCCTCTGTTGTCTCCTCTAGTCTCCACTGTTGTCTCCTCTAGTCTCCACTGTTGTCTCCTCTAGTCTCCTCTGTTGTCTCCACTGTTGTCTCCTCTAGTCTCCACTGTTGTCTCGTCTAGTCTCCACTGTTGTCTCCTCTAGTCTCCACTGTTGTCTCCACTGTTGTCTCCTCTAGTCTCCACTGTTGTCTCCACTGTTCTCTCTTCTAGTCTCCACAGTTGTCTCCTCTAGTCTCCACAGTTGTCTCCACTGTTGTCTCCACTGTTGTCTCCTCTAGTCTCCTCTAGTCTCCACGGTTGTCTCCACTGTTGTCTCCTCTAGTCTCCACTGTGGTCTCCACTGTTGTCTCCTCTAGTCTCCTCTGTTGTCTCCTCTAGTCTCCACTGTTCTCTCCTCTAGTCTCCACTGTTGTCTCCTCTAGTCTCCACTGTTGTCTCCACTGTTCTCTCTTCTAGTCTCCACAGTTGTCTCCTCTAGTCTCCACTGTTGTCTCCACTGTTGTCTCCACTGTTGTCTCCTCTAGTCTCCTCTAGTCTCCACGGTTGTCTCCACTGTTGTCTCCTCTAGTCTCCACTGTTGTCTCCACTGTTGTCTCCTCTAGTCTCCTCTGTTGTCTCCTCTAGTCTCCACTGTTCTCTCCTCTAGTCTCCACTGTTGTCTTCTCTAGTCTCCACTGTTGTCTCCTCTAGTCTCCACTGTTGTCTTCTCTAGTCTCCACTGTTGTCTTCTCTAGTCTCCACTGTTGTCTCCTCTGTTGTCTCCTCTAGTCTCCTCTGTTGTCTCCTCTAGTCTCCACTGTTGTCTCCTCTAGTCTCCACTGTTGTCTCCTCTAATCTCCACTGTTGTCTCCATTGTTGCCTCCTCTAGTCTCCACTGTTGTCTCCACTGTTGTCTCCTCTAGTCTCCACTGTTGTCTCCTCTAATCTCCACTGTTGTCTCCACTGTTGTGTTCTCTAGTCTCCACTGTTGTCTCCACTGTTGTCTCCTCTAGTCTCCACTGTTGTCTCCTCTAGTCTCCACTGTTGTCTCCACTAGTCTCCACTGTTGTCTCCTCTAGTCTCCACTGTTGTCTCCTCTAGTCTCCACTGTTGTCTCCTCTAGTCTCCACTGTTGTCTCCACTGTTGTCTCCACTGTTGTCTCCTCCAGTCTCCACTGTTGTCTCTTCTAGTCTCCACTGTTGTCTCTACTGTTGTCTCTTCTAGTCTCCACTGTTGTCTCCTCTAGTCTCCACTGTTGTCTCCACTAGTCCCCACTGTTGTCCCTTCTAGTCTCCACTGTTGTCTCCCCTAGTCTCCTCTGTTGTCTCCTCTAGTCTCCACTGTTGTCTCCTCTAGTCTCCACTGTTGTCTCCACTGTTGTCTCCTCTAGTCTCCTCTGTTGTCTCCTCTAGTCTCCTCTGTTGTCTCCTCTAGTCTCCACTGTTGTCTCCCCTAGTCTCCTCTGTTGTCTCCTCTAGTCTCCACTGTTGTCTCCTCTAGTCTCCTCTGTTGTCTCCTCTAGTCTCCACTGTTGTCTCCTCTAGTCTCCACTGTTGTCTCCTCTAGTCTCCTCTGTTGTCTCCACTGTTGTCTCCTCTAGTCTCCACTGTTGTCTCGTCTAGTCTCCACTGTTGTCTCCTCTAGTCTCCACTGTTGTCTCCACTGTTGTCTCCTCTAGTCTCCACTGTTGTCTCCACTGTTCTCTCTTCTAGTCTCCACAGTTGTCTCCTCTAGTCTCCACTGTTGTCTCCACTGTTGTCTCCACTGTTGTCTCCTCTAGTCTCCTCTAGTCTCCACGGTTGTCTCCACTGTTCTCTCCTCTAGTCTCCACTGTTGTCTCCACTGTTGTCTCCTCTAGTCTCCTCTGTTGTCTCCTCTAGTCTCCACTGTTGTCTCCTCTAGTCTCCACTGTTCTCTCCTCTAGTCTCCACTGTTGTCTTCTCTAGTCTCCACTGTTGTCTCCTCTAGTCTCCACTGTTGTCTTCTCTAGTCTCCACTGTTGTCTTCTCTAGTCTCCACTGTTGTCTCCTCTGTTGTCTCCTCTAGTCTCCTCTGTTGTCTCCTCTAGTCTCCACTGTTGTCTCCTCTTGTCTCCACTGTTGTCTCCTCTAGTCTCCACTGTTGTCTCCTCTAGTCTCCACTGTTCTCTCCTCTAGTCTCCACTGTTGTCTCCACTGTTGTCTCCTCTAGTCTCCACTGTTGTCTCCTCTAATCTCCACTGTTGTCTCCACTGTTGTGTTCTCTAGTCTCCACTGTTGTCTCCACTGTTCTCTCTTCTAGTCTCCACAGTTGTCTCCTCTAGTCTCCACTGTTGTCTCCACTGTTGTCTCCACTGTTGTCTCCTCTAGTCTCCTCTAGTCTCCACGGTTGTCTCCACTGTTCTCTCCTCTAGTCTCCTCTGTTGTCTCCTCTAGTCTCCACTGTTGTCTCCTCTAGTCTCCACTGTTCTCTCCTCTAGTCTCCACTGTTGTCTTCTCTAGTCTCCACTGTTGTCTCCTCTAGTCTCCACTGTTGTCTTCTCTAGTCTCCACTGTTGTCTTCTCTAGTCTCCACTGTTGTCTCCTCTGTTGTCTCCTCTAGTCTCCTCTGTTGTCTCCTCTAGTCTCCACTGTTGTCTCCTCTTGTCTCCACTGTTGTCTCCTCTAGTCTCCACTGTTGTCTCCTCTAGTCTCCACTGTTCTCTCCTCTAGTCTCCTCTGTTGTCTCCACTGTTGTCTCCTCTAGTCTCCACTGTTGTCTCCTCTAGTCTCCACTGTTGTCTCCTCTAATCTCCACTGTTGTCTCCACTGTTGTGTTCTCTAGTCTCCACGGTTGTCTCCACTGTTGTCTCCTCTAGTCTCCACTGTTGTCTCCACTGTTGTCTCCTCTAGTCTCCTCTGTTGTCTCCTCTAGTCTCCACTGTTGTCTCCTCTAGTCTCCACTGTTCTCTCCTCTAGTCTCCACTGTTGTCTTCTCTAGTCTCCACTGTTGTCTTCTCTAGTCTCCACTGTTGTCTCCTCTGTTGTCTCCTCAAGTCTCCTCTGTTGTCTCCTCTAGTCTCCTCTGTTGTCTCCTCTAGTCTCCACTGTTGTCTCCTCTAGTCTCCACTGTTGTCTCCTCTAGTCTCCACTGTTCTCTCCTCTAGTCTCCACTGTTGTCTCCACTGTTGTCTCCTCTAGTCTCCACTGTTGTCCCCTCTAGTCTCCACTGTTGTCTCCTCTAATCTCCACTGTTGTCTCCATTGTTGCCTCCTCTAGTCTCCACTGTTGTCTCCACTGTTGTCTCCTCTAGTCTCCACTGTTGTCTCCTCTAATCTCCACTGTTGTCTCCACTGTTGTGTTCTCTAGTCTCCACTGTTGTCTCCACTGTTGTCTCCTCTAGTCTCCACTGTTGTCTCCTCTCCTCTCCACTGTTGTCTCCACTGTTGTCTTCTCTAGTCTCCACTGTTGTCTCCACTGTTGTCTCCTCTAGTCTCCTCTGTTGTCTCCTCTCCTCTCCACTGTTCTCTCCTCTCCTCTCCACTGTTGTCTCCTCTAGTCTCCACTGTTGTCTCCACTGTTGTCTCCTCTAGTCTCCTCTGTTGTCTCCTCTCCTCTCCACTGTTATCTCCTCTCCTCTCCACTGTTCTCTCCTCTCCACTGTTGTCTCCACTGTTGTCTTCTCTAGTCTCCACTGTTGTCTCCACTGTTGTCTCCTCTAGTCTCCACTGTTGTCTCCTCTCCTCTCCACTGTTGTCTCCTCTAGTCTCCACTGTTGTCCCCTCTAGTCTCCACTGTTGTCTCCTCTAATCTCCACTGTTGTCTCCTCTAGTCTCCACTGTTGTCTCCACTGTTGTCTCCTCTAGTCTCCTCTGTTGTCTCCTCTAGTCTCCTCTGTTGTCTCCTCTAGTCTCCACTGTTGTCTCCCCTAGTCTCCTCTGTTGTCTCCTCTAGTCTCCACTGTTGTCTCCTCTAGTCTCCTCTGTTGTCTCCTCTAGTCTCCACTGTTGTCTCCTCTAGTCTCCACTGTTGTCTCCTCTAGTCTCCTCTGTTGTCTCCACTGTTGTCTCCTCTAGTCTCCACTGTTGTCTCATCTAGTCTCCACTGTTGTCTCCTCTAGTCTCCACTGTTGTCTCCACTGTTGTCTCCTCTAGTCTCCACTGTTGTCTCCACTGTTCTCTCTTCTAGTCTCCACAGTTGTCTCCTCTAGTCTCCACTGTTGTCTCCACTGTTGTCTCCACTGTTGTCTCCTCTAGTCTCCTCTAGTCTCCACGGTTGTCTCCACTGTTGTCTCCTCTAGTCTCCTCTGTTGTCTCCTCTAGTCTCCACTGTTGTCTCCTCTAGTCTCCACTGTTCTCTCCTCTAGTCTCCACTGTTGTCTTCTCTAGTCTCCACTGTTGTCTCCTCTAGTCTCCACTGTTGTCTTCTCTAGTCTCCACTGTTGTCTTCTCTTGTCTCCACTGTTGTCTCCTCTGTTGTCTCCTCTAGTCTCCTCTGTTGTCTCCTCTAGTCTCCACTGTTGTCTCCTCTAGTCTCCACTGTTGTCTCCTCTAGTCTCCAATGTTGTCTCCTCTAGTCTCCACTGTTCTCTCCTCTAGTCTCCACTGTTGTCTCCACTGTTGTCTCCTCTAGTCTCCACTGTTGTCTCCAATAGTCTCCACTGTTGTCTCCTCTAATCTCCACTGTTGTCTCCATTGTTGCCTCCTCTAGTCTCCACTGTTGTCTCCACTGTTGTCTCCTCTAGTCTCCACTGTTGTCTCCTCTAATCTCCACTGTTGTCTCCACTGTTGTGTTCTCTAGTCTCAACTGTTGTCTCCACTGTTGTCTCCTCTAGTCTCCACTGTTGTCTCCTCTAGTCTCCACTGTTGTCTCCTCTCCTCTCCACTGTTGTCTCCACTGTTGTCTTCTCTAGTCTCCACTGTTGTCTCCACTGTTGTCTCCTCTAGTCTCCTCTGTTGTCTCCTCTCCTCTCCACTGTTCTCTCCTCTCCTCTCCACTGTTGTCTCCTCTAGTCTCCACTGTTGTCTCCACTGTTGTCTCCTCTAGTCTCCTCTGTTGTCTCCTCTCCTCTCCACTGTTCTCTCCTCTCCTCTCCACTGTTCTCTCCTCTCCTCTCCACTGTTGTCTCCACTGTTGTCTTCTCTAGTCTCCACTGTTGTCTCCACTGTTGTCTCCACTGTTGTCTCCTCTAGTCTCCACTGTTGTCTCCTCTCCTCTCCACTGTTGTCTCCTCTAGTCTCCACTGTTGTCTCCTCTCCTCTCCACTGTTGTCTCCTCTAGTCTCCACTGTTGTCTCCTCTAGTCTCCACTGTTGTCTCCACTGTTGTCTCCACTGTTGTCTCCACTGTTGTCTCTTCTAGTCTCCACTGTTGTCTCCACTGTTGTCTCTTCTAGTCTCCACTGTTGTCTCCACTGTTGTCTCTTCTAGTCTCCACTGTTGTCTCCTCTAATCTCCACTGTTGTCTCTTCTAGTCTCCACTGTTGTCTCCACTGTTGTCTCCTCCAGTCTCCACTGTTGTCTCCACTGTTGTCTCCACTGTTGTCTCTTCTAGTCTCCACTGTTGTCTCCACTGTTGTCTCTTCTAGTCTCCACTGTTGTCTCCTCTAATCTCCACTGTTGTCTCTTCTAGTCTCCACTGTTGTCTCCACTGTTGTCTCCTCCAGTCTCCACTGTTGTCTCTTCTAGTCTCCACTGTTGTCTCCACTGTTGTCTCTTCTAGTCTCCACTGTTGTCTCCACTGTTGTCTCTTCTAGTCTCCACTGTTGTCTCCTCTAGTCTCCACTGTTGTCTCCACTAGTCTCCACTGTTGTCTCCTCTAGTCTCCACTGTTGTCTCCTCTAGTCTCCACTGTTGTCTCCTCTAGTCTCCACTGTTGTCTCCACTGTTGTCTCCTCCAGTCTCCACTGTTGTCTCTTCTAGTCTCCACTGTTGTCTCTACTGTTGTCTCTTCTAGTCTCCACTGTTGTCTCCTCTAGTCTCCACTGTTGTCTCCACTAGTCCCCACTGTTGTCCCTTCTAGTCTCCACTGTTGTCTCCCCTAGTCTCCACTGTTGTCTCCTCTAGTCTCCACTGTTGTCTCCTCTAGTCTCCACTGTTGTCTCCACTGTTGTCTCCTCTAGTCTCCTCTGTTGTCTCCTCTAGTCTCCACTGTTGTCTCCTCTAGTCTCCACTGTTGTCTCGTCTAGTCTCCACTGTTGTCTCCTCTAGTCTCCACTGTTGTCTCCACTGTTGTCTCCTCTAGTCTCCACTGTTGTCTCCACTGTTCTCTCTTCTAGTCTCCACAGTTGTCTCCTCTAGTCTCCACTGTTGTCTCCACTGTTGTCTCCACTGTTGTCTCCTCTAGTCTCCTCTAGTCTCCACGGTTGTCTCCACTGTTGTCTCCTCTAGTCTCCACTGTTGTCTCCACTGTTGTCTCCTCTAGTCTCCTCTGTTGTCTCCTCTAGTCTCCACTGTTCTCTCCTCTAGTCTCCACTGTTGTCTCCTCTAGTCTCCACTGTTGTCTCCACTGTTCTCTCTTCTAGTCTCCACAGTTGTCTCCTCTAGTCTCCACTGTTGTCTCCACTGTTGTCTCCACTGTTGTCTCCTCTAGTCTCCTCTAGTCTCCACGGTTGTCTCCACTGTTGTCTCCTCTAGTCTCCACTGTTGTCTCCACTGTTGTCTCCTCTAGTCTCCTCTGTTGTCTCCTCTAGTCTCCACTGTTCTCTCCTCTAGTCTCCACTGTTGTCTTCTCTAGTCTCCACTGTTGTCTCCACTAGTCTCCACTGTTGTCTCCTCTATTCTCCACTGTTGTCTCCTCTAGTCTCCACTGTTGTCTCCTCTAGTCTCCACTGTTGTCTCCACTGTTGTCTCCTCCAGTCTCCACTGTTGTCTCTTCTAGTCTCCACTGTTGTCTCCACTAGTCCCCACTGTTGTCCCTTCTAGTCTCCACTGTTGTCTCCCCTAGTCTCCACTGTTGTCTCCTCTAGTCTCCACTGTTGTCTCCTCTAGTCTCCACTGTTGTCTCCACTGTTGTCTCCTCTAGTCTCCTCTGTTGTCTCCTCTAGTCTCCACTGTTGTCTCCTCTAGTCTCCACTGTTGTCTCGTCTAGTCTCCACTGTTGTCTCCTCTAGTCTCCACTGTTGTCTCCACTGTTGTCTCCTCTAGTCTCCACTGTTGTCTCCACTGTTCTCTCTTCTAGTCTCCACAGTTGTCTCCTCTAGTCTCCACTGTTGTCTCCACTGTTGTCTCCTCTAGTCTCCTCTAGTCTCCACGGTTGTCTCCACTGTTGTCTCCTCTAGTCTCCACTGTTGTCTCCACTGTTGTCTCCTCTAGTCTCCTCTGTTGTCTCCTCTAGTCTCCACTGTTCTCTCCTCTAGTCTCCACTGTTGTCTCCTCTAGTCTCCACTGTTGTCTCCACTGTTCTCTCTTCTAGTCTCCACAGTTGTCTCCTCTAGTCTCCACTGTTGTCTCCACTGTTGTCTCCACTGTTGTCTCCTCTAGTCTCCTCTAGTCTCCACGGTTGTCTCCACTGTTGTCTCCTCTAGTCTCCACTGTTGTCTCCACTGTTGTCTCCTCTAGTCTCCTCTGTTGTCTCCTCTAGTCTCCACTGTTCTCTCCTCTAGTCTCCACTGTTGTCTTCTCTAGTCTCCACTGTTGTCTCCTCTAGTCTCCACTGTTGTCTTCTCTAGTCTCCACTGTTGTCTTCTCTAGTCTCCACTGTTGTCTCCTCTGTTGTCTCCTCTAGTCTCCTCTGTTGTCTCCTCTAGTCTCCACTGTTGTCTCCTCTTGTCTCCACTGTTGTCTCCTCTAGTCTCCACTGTTGTCTCCTCTAGTCTCCACTGTTCTCTCCTCTAGTCTCCACTGTTGTCTCCACTGTTGTCTCCTCTAGTCTCCACTGTTGTCTCCTCTAATCTCCACTGTTGTCTCCACTGTTGTGTTCTCTAGTCTCCACTGTTGTCTCCACTGTTGTCTCCTCTAGTCTCCACTGTTGTCTCCTCTAGTCTCCACTGTTGTCTCCTCTAATCTCCACTGTTGTCTCCACTGTTGTGTTCTCTAGTCTCCACTGTTGTCTCCACTGTTGTCTTCTCTAGTCTCGACTGTTGTCTCCACTGTTGTCTCCTCTAGTCTCCTCTGTTGTCTCCTCTCCTCTCCACTGTTCTCTCCTCTCCTCTCCACTGTTGTCTCCTCTAGTCTCCACTGTTGTCTCCACTGTTGTCTCCTCTAGTCTCCACTGTTGTCTCCACTGTTGTCTCCTCTAGTCTCCTCTGTTGTCTCCTCTCCTCTCCACTGTTGTCTCCTCTCCTCTCCACTGTTCTCTCCTCTCCTCTCCACTGTTGTCTCCACTGTTGTCTTCTCTAGTCACTGTTGTCTCCACTGTTGTCTCCTCTAGTCTCCACTGTTGTCTCCTCTCCTCTCCACTGTTGTCTCCTCTAGTCTCCACTGTTGTCTCCTCTCCTCTCCACTGTTGTCTCCTCTAGTCTCCACTGTTGTCTCCTCTAGTCTCCACTGTTGTCTCCACTGTTGTCTCCTCTAGTCTCCATTGTTGTCTCCACTGTTGTCTCCTCCAGTCTCCACTGTTGTCTCTTCTAGTCTCCACTGTTGTCTCCACTGTTGTCTCTTCTAGTCTCCACTGTTGTCTCCACTGTTGTCTTTTCTAGTCTCCACTGTTGTCTCCTCTAGTCTCCACTGTTGTCTCCACTAGTCTCCACTGTTGTCTCCTCTAGTCTCCACTGTTGTCTCCTCTAGTCTCCACTGTTGTCTCCTCTAGTCTCCACTGTTGTCTCCTCTAGTCTCCACTGTTGTCTCCACTGTTGTCTCCACTGTTGTCTCCACTGTTGTCTCCACTAGTCTCCACTGTTGTCTCCACTGTTGTCTCCTCCAGTCTCCACTGTTGTCTCTTCTAGTCTCCACTGTTGTCTCTACTGTTGTCTCTTCTAGTCTCCACTGTTGTCTCCTCTAGTCTCCACTGTTGTCTCCACTAGTCCCCACTGTTGTCCCTTCTAGTCTCCACTGTTGTCTCCCCTAGTCTCCTCTGTTGTCTCCTCTAGTCTCCACTGTTGTCTCCTCTAGTCTCCACTGTTGTCTCCACTAGTCTCCACTGTTGTCTCCTCTAGTCTCCACTGTTGTCTCCACTAGTCTCCACTGTTGTCTCCACTAGTCTCCACTGTTGTCTCCTCTAGTCTCCTCTGTTGTCTCCTCTAGTCTCCACTGTTGTCTCCTCTAGTCTCCACTGTTGTCTCCTCTAGTCTCCACTGTTGTCTCCACTGTTGTCTCCACTGTTGTCTCCACTGTTGTCTCCTCTAGTCTCCACTGTTGTCTCCACTGTTGTCTCCACTAGTCTCCACTGTTGTCTCCACTGTTGTCTCCTCTAGTCTCCTCTGTTGCCTCCTCTAGTCTCCACTGCTGTCTCCACTGTTGTCTCCTCTAGTCTCCACTGTTGTCTCCTCTAGTCTCCTCTGTTGTCTCCTCTAATCTCCACTGTTGTCTCCTCTAGTCTCCACTGTTGTCTCCTCTAGTCTCCAATGTTGTCTCCTCTAGTCTCCTCTGTTGTCTCCTCTAGTCTCCACTGTTGTCTCTTCTAGTCTCCTCTGTTGTCTCCACTGTTGTCTCCTCTAGTCTCCACTGTTGTCTCCTAGAGTCTCCACTGTTGTCTCCTCTAGTCTCCACTGTTGTCTCCTCTAGTCTCCACTGTTGTCTCCTCTAGTCTCCACTGTTGTCTCCTCTAGTCTCCACTGTTGTCTCCTCTAGTCTCCACTGTTGTCTCCTCTAGTCTCCACTGTTGTCTCCTCTAGTCTCCACTGTTGTCTCCTCTAGTCTCCACTGTTGTCTCCTCTAGTCTCCACTGTTGTCTCCTCTAGTCTCCACTGTTGTCTCCTCTCCTCTTCTCTGTTGTCTCCTCTCCTCTCCTATGTCTCCTATGTCCTAATATGACTCTGTGTGAGGAGGAAGTGTAGACTAAGACTCTGTGTGGGGAGGAAGTGTAGACTATGACTCTGTGTGAGGAGGAAGTGTAGACTATGACTTTGTGTGGGGAGGAAGTGTAGACTATGACTCAGTGTGGGGAGGAAGTGTAGACTATGACTGTGTGGACTCTGTGTGGGGAGGAAGTGTAGACTATGACTCTGTGTGGGGAGGAAGTGTAGACTATGACTATGTGTGGGAAGGAAGTGTAGACTATGACTCTGTGGGGAGGAAGTGTAGACTATTACTCTGTATGGGGAGGAAGTGTAGACTATGACTCAGTATGGGGAGGAAGTGTAGACTATTACTCTGTGTGGGGAGGAAGTGTAGATTATGACTCTGTGTGGGGAGGAAGTGTAGACTTTGACTCAGTATGGGGAGGAAATGTAGACTATGACTCAGTATGGGGACGAAGTGTTGAATGTGACTCTGTGTGGGGAGGAAGTGTTATGACTCAGTGTGGGGAGGAAGTGTAGACTATGACTGTGTGGGGAGGAAGTGTTGAATGTGACTCTGTGTGGGGAGGAACTGTAGACTGTGACTCTGTGTGGGGAGGAAGTGTAGACTATGACTCAGTATGGGGAGGAAGTGTAGACTATGACTCTGTGTGGGGAGGAAGTGTAGACTATGACTCAGTATGGGGAGGAAGTGTAGACTATTACTCTGTGTGGGGTGGAAGTGTAGACTATGACTCTGTGTGGGGAGGAAGTGTAGACTGTGACTGTGCCACGAACACATTAACTTCCTTTTCTCCTCTGCGAGGTGGGGTGGCTTGAGAGTGGACTTCCACAGCAACCACAGCTACAAACGGCCACAGGGTGGCACTGTGGAGCAGCAGAGTCTGACACAACATCCACTGACTGTTAGAGGCCGGAGAGGAGAGGAGAGGAGAGGAGAGGAGAGGAGAGGAGAGGAGAGGAGAGGAGAGGAGAGGAGAGGAGAGGAGAGGAGAGGAGAGGAGAGGAGAGGAGAGGAGAGGAGAGGAGAGGAGAGGAGAGGAGAGGAGAGGAGAGGAGAGGAGAGGAGAGGAGAGGAGAGGAGAGGACAGTGCCCCCCCATATGGTGCTGAGAGTTGTAGAATCCAGGTTGGTTATGATGCTTACTGGTTGGAATAGTTATCTTCTATGTTCAAGTACTAATTTAGTCTGAAAATATCAGATTTTGATGTTATGAATGAATTGTTAATAACGATGAATAATTTGTTCTATTAGTTATAAAATAAACATTGAAAATTGTGATGTGCCCTTTTTTCTGTGCTGACTGATGATCATCTTTAATAAAATGTCCTCAAACCACAACGAATGGCATTAGAAAGTGAGTATTTTACACACATGGTTGACAGTATTTCAAAGAGGTAATCTGCAGTCACCCCGCCAACGTGTTGGTAAAAAGCTGAGGGATGGGCCCTTGATTATTTGAACCAAAAATATGTAATTCATTTAAAAGTCCAAATGTTGATGTACCAATAGCACATTGCCCCTTTATTAAGGGCTTCTATGTAATGTTATTGTACCTACTTAAATACCCTCTGTGTTACTTCCACCTACTATACACAGCCTATATCCACCTAGACTTCAGATAAATAGGGCAAAGGTCGACACTTCAGTTCCAAAATGTGACAAAAAATATAGTAGCTTACTAAATCTGTAGAAAATTCCTTCCTGACTATTGAAAGCTTTCCTGAAAACAGGCACACCATACTGACTTCCTGGTTGTCTCACACCATACTGATTTCCCTGGTTGTCTCACACCATACTGACTTCCTGGTTGTCTCACACCATACTGACTTCCTGGTTGTCTCACACCATACTGATTTCCCTGGTTGTCTCACACCATACTGATTTCCCTGGTTGTCTCACACCATACTGATTTCCCTGGTTGTCTCACACCATACTGATTTCCCTGGTTGTCTCACACCATACTAACTTCCTGGTTGTCTCACACCATACTGATTTCCCTGGTTGTCTCACACCATACTGATTTCCCTGGTTGTCTCACACCATACTAACTTCCTGGTTGTCTCACACCATACTGATTTCCCTGGTTGTCTCACACCATACTGATTTCCCTGGTTGTCTCACACCATACTGATTTCCCTGGTTGTCTCACACCATACTGATTTCCCTGGTTGTCTCACACCATACTAACTTCCTGGTTGTCTCACACCATACTGATTTCCCTGGTTGTCTCACACCATACTGATTTCCCTGGTTGTCTCACACCATACTAACTTCCTGGTTGTCTCACACCATACTGATTTCCCTGGTTGTCTCACACCATACTGATTTCCCTGGTTGTCTCACACCATACTGATTTCCCTGGTAGTCTCACACCATACTGATTTCCCTGGTTGTCTCACACCATACTGATTTCCCTGGTTGTCTCACACCATACTGATTTCCCTGGTTGTCTCACACCATACTAACTTCCTGGTTGTCTCACACCATACTGATTTCCCTGGTTGTCTCACACCATACTGATTTCCCTGGTTGTCTCACACCATACTGATTTCCCTGGTAGTCTCACACCATACTGATTTCCCTGGTTGTCTCACACCATACTGATTTCCCTGGTTGTCTCACACCATACTGATTTCCCTGGTTGTCTCACACCATACTGATTTCCTGGTTGTCTCACATCATGCAGTAAGCAAAGCTCTCGTGACCAGTTTTTAATGAAAATTTGTCTCATCTCTGCATTTGACTAATATCTGCCTGGACGATAGCAGTGCAGTGTGGGTAAATGTTACTTTGGTCGACACTTCTTCCCTGCGCCATGAAGTGGCAGCATTGGCATGTTTCTAAATGTCCCTCAGAGGGACAGGTCTACTCCGTGATACACGGTACGAATCATAGTGAAGAGAAATGCATTAACAAACTCTACTGTCTACATAAAAAATACTAATATATATAATAAACTGTCTGATCAATGGTCTAACATCACATTACCCCACACATCTCCATCTGATCAATGGTCTAACACCACATTACCCAACACACCTCCATCTGATCAATGGTCTAACACCACATTACCCAACACACCTCCATCTGATCAATGGTCTAACACCACATTACCCAACACACCTCCATCTGATCAATGGTCTAACATCACATTACCCCACACATCTCCATCTGATCAATGGTCTAACACCACATTACCCAACACACCTCCATCTGATCAATGGTCTAACATCACATTACCCCACACATCTCCATCTGATCAATGGTCTAACACCACATTACCCAACACACCTCCATCTGATCAATGGTCTAACACCACATTACCCAACACACCTCCATCTGATCAATGGTCTAACATCACATTACCCCACACATCTCCATCTGATCAATGGTCTAACACCACATTACCCAACACACCTCCATCTGATCAATGGTCTAACACCACATTACCCAACACACCTCCATCTGATCAACAGTCTAACACCACATTACCCAACACACCTCCATCTGATCAACGGTCTAACATCACATTACCCCACACATCTCCATCTGATCAATGGTCTAACACCACATTACCCAACACACCTCCATCTGATCAATGGTCTAACACCACATTACCCAACACACCTCCATCTGATCAACAGTCTAACACCACATTACCCAACACACCTCCATCTGATCAACAGTCTAACATCACATTACCCAACACACCTCCATCTGATCAACAGTCTAACACCACATTACCCAACACACCTCCATCTGATCAACAGTCTAACATCACATTACACACCTCCATCTGATCAACAGTCTAACATCACATTACACACCTCCATCTGATCAACAGTCTAACACCACATTACCCAACACACCTCCATCTGCTCAACGGTCTAACACCACATTACCCAACACACCTCCATCTGATCAACGGTCTAACACCACATTACCCAACACACCTCCATCTGATCAACAGTCTAACATCACATTACCCAACACACCTCCATCTGATCAACAGTCTAACACCACATTACCCAACACACCTCCATCTGATCAACAGTCTAACATCACATTACCCAACACACCTCCATCTGATCAACAGTCTAACATCACATTACACACCTCCATCTGATCAACAGTCTAACATCACATTACCCAACACACCTCCATCTGATCAACAGTCTAACACCACATTACCCAACACACCTCCATCTGATCAACAGTCTAACATCACATTACCCAACACACCTCCATCTGATCAACAGTCTAACATCACATTACACACCTCCATCTGATCAACAGTCTAACATCACATTACACACCTCCATCTGATCAACAGTCTAACACCACATTACCCAACACACCTCCATCTGCTCAACGGTCTAACACCACATTACCCAACACACCTCCATCTGATCAACGGTCTAACACCACATTACCCAACACACCTCCATCTGATCAACAGTCTAACATCACATTACCCAACACACCTCCATCTGATCAACAGTCTAACATCACATTACCCAACACACCTCCATCTGATCAACAGTCTAACATCACATTACCCAACACACCTCCATCTGATCAACGGTCTAACACCACATTACACACCTCCATCTGATCAACAGTCTAACATCACATTACACACCTCCATCTGATCAACAGTCTAACACCACGTTACCCACCTCCATCTGACCAACAGTCTAACACCACATTACCCAACACACCTCCATCTGACCAACAGTGTGACATGACAGATGTTCAATACACACAGCCGTCCTTAGAGATTCAGAACCAGTGGAAGTCCCTTGCAGTGTTCCAACCATGGCATTAATGGTGATCCACCACTCCAAACCGGCTACCTCCTAAACAGCATCCTATCCCCTACATAGTCCACTACTTTTAACCACAGATCTATGGGCCCTGGTCAATTAAAATGTATTGTTCTGTATACTGGACCATTTGGGATGCAGGCTCTTACTCCGAGTCGCAGCTTAGCTGATAAAAGCGGATGATCAACGGCTAGCCCTGGTCTAACTGGCGCCATTGTGATGTAACGACGCCGCCGGGATGTGCCTGGTCGTCAACGGTGATTGATTGTTGATGGTTTTTTATATCCGTGGAGACGGGGAGGAGCTGTTTATTAAAACCCACTCAGCACTACGATATAGTCGATACAGAGAGAAGACCACGCACACACACACACACACACACACACACACACACACACACACACACACACACACACACACACACACACACACACACACACACACACACACACACACACACACACACACACACACACACACACACTCATGCACATGGGTAGAGAGAGAGAGCAGAGAGAGAGAGAGAGTGCACAGAGAGAGAGAGAGAGAGAGAGAGAGAGAGAGAGAGAGAGAGAGAGAGAGAGAGAGAGAGAGAGAGAGAGAGAGAGAGAGAGAGAGAGAGCAGAGAGAAAAAGCAGAGAGAGAGAGAGAGAGCAGAGAGAGAGAGAGCAGAGAGAGAGAGCAGAGAGAGAGCAGAGAGAGAGAGAGCAGAGAGAGAGAAAAAGCAGAGAGAGAGAGCAGAGAGACAGCAGAGAGAGAGAGCAGAGAGAGAAATAGAGAGAGAGAAATTGAGAGAAGGAGAGGGAGAAATAGAGAGAAAGAGCAGAGAGAGAGAAATAGAGAGAGAGCAGAGAGAGAGCAGAGAGAGAGAGCAGAGAGAGAGAGAGAGCAGAGAGAGCAGAGAGAGAAAGAGAGAGAAAGAGAGAGAAATAGAGAGAAAGAGCAGAGAGAGAGAAATAGAGAGAGAGCAGAGAGAGAGAGAGAGAGAGAGAGAGAGAGAGCAGAGAGAGAGATCAGAGAAAGAGCAAAGAGAGAGCAGAGAGAGCAGAGAGAGAGAGAGCAGAGAGAGAGAAAGAGAGAAAGACCAGAGAGAGAGCAGAGAGAGAGAGCAGAGAGAGAGCAGAGACAGAGAGCCGAGAAATAGAGAGACAGCAGAGAGAGAAAATAGAGAGAGAGAGCAGAGAGAGAGAGCCGAGAAAGAGAGAAAGAGCAGAGAGAGAGAGCAGAGAGAGAGAACTAGAGAGAGAACTAGAGAGAGAGAGAGAGAGCAGAGAGAGAGAACTAGAGAGAGAGAACTAGAGAGAGAGCAGAGAGAGAGCAGAGAGAGAGCAGAGAGTGAGCAGAGAAAGAGCAGAGAAAGAGAGAAAGAGCAGAGAGAGAAAATATAGAGAGAGAAAACAGAACAGAGGCACAGAAGAGAAATGCAGCCAATAACCACCACTCTCTCTGCCCACAAGGAAACCAATACTGTAAGATGAATAGGGCTCTGTTACCTTAGTGACAACAGCCAATACTGCTCGCTCTTTCTGAAACGCCACAGTGTCTGTGTGTGTGTGTGTGTGTGTGTGTGTGTGTGTGTGTGTGTGTGTGTGTGTGTGTGTGTGTGTGTGTGTGTGTGTGTGTGTGTGTGTGTGTGTGTGTGTGTGTGTGTGTGTGTGTGTGTGTGTGTGTGTGTGTGTGTGTGTGTGTGTGTGTGTGTGTGTGTGTGTGTGTGTGTGTGTGTGTGTGTGTGTGTGTACAGCAGTGAAGAGTCAATAAGCAAAGAACACTATAAACCATCAGCCCAGAGAGGAAATTATCAGAAACAATAAACAACATATTATAAACCCACAACTTCTTATTGCAATTTCAGAGACTGTATCCCAAATGATTCCCAACTGGAACCTGGTCAATAGTAGTGCACTAGATAGGGATTAGGGTGACATATGGAACCACCCAGAGATCCTGATTGACTAGGCGTGTGCCCCAGTGGAAGAAGACAGAGCAGAGATAAGAGCCATGTACTGTGAGGCAGACAAATGTATATCAAATCTAATTCATTCAAGCATAAACAAATAGATGAAATGAATACATTCGGACAAGCTTTTTTTCAAAGTCACAGTTTCTTCTACTTAGAAAGATCAGTGTAGCTTGAATTATTTTAATGGACCTGGGCAGGAGTTGTTCTCGGGAATTTAGGCAAGTCAGTATCCATAGCAACAGGTTGAGGAGCCTGTCCCTTGGAGGACCGAGCACACTCCCATTCTCATTGACGGTGCTGTTGTGGAGCAGGTTGAGAGCTTCATGTTCCTTGGTGTCCACATCACCAACAAACTATCACAGTCATGTTCCAAACACACCAAGATAGTCGTGAAGAGGGCACGACAACACCTTTTCCCCCCTCAGGAGACTGAAAAGATTTGGCATGGATCCCTAGATCCTCAAAAAGTTGTACAGCTGCACCATCGAGAGCATCCTAACTGGTTGCATCACCACCTGGTAATTGCAACTGCTCGGACTCCGACCGCAAGGCACTACAGAGGGTAGTGCGTACGGCCTAGTACAGCACTGGGGTCAAGCTCCCTGTCATCCAGGACCTCTACACCAGGCGGTGTCAGAGGAAGGCCCTAAGAATTGTCTAAGACTCCAGCCACCTTGCTACCGTATGGCAAGCGGTACCGGAGCACCAAGTCTAGGTCCAAAATGCTTCTTACAAGTTTCTATACCAACGCCATAAGACATAAGACTCAGCTAATCAAATGGCCAACCCCCCCCCCCCACACACACACACACACAATTTTACGTTGCTGCTACTCTCTGTTTACTGTCTTTGCATAGTCGCTTTATCTACATTTACATATTACCAAAATGACCTTGACTAACCTGTACCCCCGGTACATTAACTCTGTATATAACCTCATTACTGTTATTTTATTGTTGCTTTTTAATTTGTATATTTTCTTCTCTTTTTTTTTTAAATGTAAACTTTTTTTTTAAACTTCAAGTTAATTTTAGTAAATACTTTCTTAACTGTTTTTTTTTTTAATTAAAACTTTATTTTTACTTTACACTGTATTTCTTGAATTGCATTGTTGGTTAAGGGCTTGTAAAGTAAGCATTTCACTGTCAGGTCTACCTCCTGTTGTATTCGGAGCATGTGACAAATAACAATTTGATTTGATTTTGGATACGGAGGTCGGGTACGGGGGGGAGGAGACGGGATGGAGGGATTGAAGGATGGAGGAAGGTGTTAGAATGAGGGTGGTTGTAGTGTAGGTCAAACATGGGTCAATCTTTACACTATACATAAGATTTGGAAAAAACCTCCCTGCTGTTGCCATAGCTACAGCAGAGTTCTTGGCAAGACATACAAGACATGTACATCCAAAAGGAACCCTATTCCCTATATAGTGCACTACTTTAGACCAGGGCTGGCACCCTATTCCCTATATAGTGCACTACTTTAGACCAGGGCTGGCACCCTATTCCCTATATAGTGCACTACTTTAGACCAGGGCTGGCACCTTTAGACCAGGGCTGGCACCCTTTCCCTATATAGTGACACTGGCACTTTCCCTAGTGCACTACTTTAGAGGGCTGGCACCCTATTCCCTATATAGTGCACTACTTTAGACCAGGCTGGCACCCTATTCCCACTATTCCAGGGCTGGCACCCTATTCCCTAGTGCACTACTTTAGACCAGGGCTGGCACCCTATTCCCTATATAGTGCACTACTTTAGACCAGGGCTGGCACCCTATTCCCTATATAGTGCACTACTTTAGACCAGGGCTGGCACCCTATTCCCTATATAGTGCACTACTTTAGACCAGGGCTGGCACCCTATTCCCTATATAGTGCACTACTTTAGACCAGGGCTGGCACCCTATTCCCTATATAGTGCACTACTTTAGACCAGGGCTGGCACCCTATTCCCTATATAGTGCACTACTTTAGACCAGAGCTAGCACCCTATTCCCTATATAGTGCACTACTCTTGACCAGAGCTGGCACCCTATTCCCTATATAGTGCACTACTCTTGACCAGAGCTGGCACCCTATTCCCTATATAGTGCACTACTTTTAGCAGGACCCATTGGGAACTATGTAGGGAATAGGGGGGGTTTGACATGCTGATAGGGACTTCCCAGTGGACTAACACTGATAACTAAGAACAATCATATGGACAATCACAATCACACACACACAATCACACACACACACACACAGTGTGTGTAGTAAGGAGTAGTGGGTTGACATAGAGATTGTGGGGCTGTTAGATTTTGGGTCTCAGTTTTCCATCACCTGCGTTGGTTATTCCTCATTCAGAATGTGCAGAGCTTTTCCTTTTCATCTCCTTACCACAACACCCTAGCACTGACTCAAACCTCCCTATCCCTTCCACAACACCCTAGCACTGACTCAAACCTCCCTATCCCTTACATAGCACCCTAACACTGACTCAAACCTCCCTATCCCTTACATAGCACCCTAACACTGACTCAAACCTCCCTATCCCTTCCACAACACCCTAGCACTGACTCAAACCTCCCTATCCCTTTCATCTCCTTACCACAACACCCTAGCACTCACTCAAACCTCTCTATCCCTTCCATAACACCCTAGCACTGACTCAAACCTCCCTATCCCTTCCATAACACCCTAGCACTGACTCAAACCTCCCTATCCCTTCCATAACACCCTAGCACTGACTCAAACCTCCCTATCCCTTCCATAACACCCTAGCACTGACTCAAACCTCCCTATCCCTTCCATAACACCCTAGCACTGACTCAAACCTCCCTATCCCTTCCACAATACCCTAGCACTGACTCAAACCTCCCTATCCCTTCCATAACACCCTAGCACTGACTCAAACCTCCCTATCCCTTCCATAACACCCTAGACCTGACTCAAACCTCCCTAACCATTCCATAACACCCTAGCACAGACTCAAACCTCCCTATCCCTTCCATAACACCCTAGCACTGACTCAAACCTCCCTAACCCTTCCATCTCCTTACCACAACACCCTAGCACAGACTCAAACCTCCCTAACCCGTCCATCTCCTTACCACAACAGCCTAGCACTGACTCAAACCTCCCTAACCCTTCCATCTCCTTACCACAACACCCTAGCACAGACTCAAACCTCCCTAACCCGTCCATCTCCTTACCACAACACCCTAGCACTGACTCAAACCTCCCTAACCCTTTCATCTCCTTACCACAACACCCTAGAACTGACTCAAACGTCCCTATCCCTTCCATAACACCCTAGCACTGACTCAAACCTCCCTAACCCTTCCATCTCCTTACCACAACACCCTAGCACTGATTCAAACCTCCCTAACCCTTCCACAACACCCTAGCCCTTCCATAACACCCTAGCACTGACTCAAACCTCCCTATCCCTTCCATAACACCCTAGCACTGACTCAAACCTCCCTAACCCTTTCATCTCCTTACCACAACACCCTAGCACAGATTCAAACCTCCCTAACCCGTCCATCTCCTTACCACAACACCATAGCACTGACTAAAACCTCCCTAACCCTTTCATCTCCTTACCACAACACCCTAGCACTGACTCAAACTTCCCTATCCCTTCCATAACACCCTAGCACTGACTCAAACCTCCCTATCCCTTCCATCTCCTTACCACAACACCCTAGCACTGACTCAAACCTCCCTATCCCTTCCATCTCCTTACCACAACACCCTAGCACTGACTCAAACCTCCCTAACCCTTCCATAACACCCTAGCACTGACTCAAACTTCCCTATCCCTTCCATAACACCCTAGCACAGACTCAAACCTCCCTAACCCTTTCATCTCCTTACCACAACACCCTAGCACAGACTCAAACCTCCCTAACCCGTCCATCTCCTTACCACAACACCCTAGCACTGACTCAAATCTCCCTAACCCTTTCATCTCCTTACCACAACACCCTAGCACAGACTCAAACCTCCCTATCCCTTCCATAACACCCTAGCACTGACTCAAACCTCCCTATCCCTTCCATAACACTCTAGCACTGACTCAAACCTCCCAAAACTAGATACAACATTAATCATTGAGAGCGAAAACAAATAGCATGTTCCTCACAGTCCAACCACGATGCACGTATTGACTCACAACCTGCTGTCCAACCACGATGCACGCAATGACTCTCAACCTGCTGTCCAACCACGATGCACGCAATGACTCACAACCTGCTGTCCAACCACGATGCACGCAATGACTCACAACCTGCTGTCCAACCACGATGCACGCAATGACTCACACACAACCTGCTGTCCAACCACGATGCACGCAATGACTCACACACAACCTGCTGTCCAGCCACAATGGTTTATGATGAAAATGTAACTAAGACAACATGGTTTATGATGTATATGTAACTATGACAACATGGTTTATGATGAAAATGTAACTAAGACTTTCTCCACCACCAAAGACAGAATATTTTTTCCATTCAGGGTTCAAGAGACCCTTTTGTCAGATCAAAAGATTAAAATCAAATAAGGTCCTTGAAGCAGAGAGATTGAATCAACAAGTAGGTTTTCTCAATCATCTCAATCAAAATCCTTTCAATAGGAGAATCAGGAAAACATACGCAGTTTGACGAAGCACAGAAGCCGCTTCCAATATCGTCTTTTTTTCAAGTTTTTTTCGTAGCACCTTACAGACAGTCATAAATCATTTTTGAAAATTCATAATAAAGTCTTTAGGCACTTGAGGGCCCATAAACTGTGATATTTAAAATAGCTATCACAGCCTAAAAACATATCCAAATCGCTTTTAAACCTATCTTGAACAAAGACGAAAATCAGGTGCTCGACAAAGGGGCTCGATAAATTCAAAAGTATTCCTTATCCCAGGACACTTCAACCTTATCCTAGGACAATTCAACCCTTATCCCAGGACACTTCAACCCTTATCCTAGGACAATTCAACCCTTATCCCAGGACACTTCAACCCTTATCCCAGGACAATTCAACCCTTATCCCAGGACACTTCAACCCTTATCCCAGGACACTTCAACCCCTATCCCAGGACACTTCAACCCTTATCCCAGGACACTTCAACCCCTATCCCAGGACACTTCAACCCCTATCCCAGGACACTTCAACCCTTATCCCAGGACACTTCAACCCCCCAGGACACTATCCCAGGACACTTCAACCCCTATCCCAGGACACTTCAACCCCTATCCCAGGACACTTCAACCCCTATCCCAGGACACTTCAACCCTTATCCCAGGACACTTCAACCCTTATCCCAGGACACTTCAACCCGTATCCCTTATCCTGACCTGAGCCCTAGGACCATGCCCCAGGACTACCTGACATGATGACTCCTTGCTGTCCACAGTCCACCTGGCCATGCTGCTGCTCCAGTTTCAACTTCCACCTGACTATGCTGCTGCTCCAGTTTCAACTGTTCTGCCTTATTATTATTTGACCATGCTGGTCATTTATGAACATTTGAACATCTTGGCCATGTCCTGTTATAATCTCCACCCGGCACAGCCAGAAGAGGACTGGCTACCCCACATAGCCTTGTTCCTCTCTAGGTTTCTTCCTAGGTTTTGGCCTTTCTAGGGAGTTTTTCCTAGCTACCGTGCTTTTACACCTGCATTGTTTGCTGTTTGGGGTTTTAGGCTGGGTTTCTGTACAGCACTTTGAGATATCAGCTGATGTACGAAGGGCTATATAAATACATTTGATTTGATTTTGATTTGATCCCAGGACACTTCAACAAGTGTGTGTGTGTGCGTGTGTGTGTGTTTGTGTGTGTGTGTGCACAGATGGTTCAAAGCACACAAAAACAATACCCCCTCAACAAACACACCCACATCACCCCCCAACACACCCACAATGCCCCCCCAACACATGCACAAACACACCCAAAATACCCTCCCAACACACACAAACACACCCACATAAACCCCCAAACACACCCACAATACCCCCAACACACAGACACACACACACACACACTTAACCCTTAACTCTTAATCTATCCAAATGTAGTTTCCATGGTAACTCCTCCACACTTTTTCAGTCTCTCTTTCAGCCTCTCTCTCTCAAATCATTTTTAAATAAGGTATGCTAGCTACACTGAACAAAAATATAAGCACAACTATTTCAAAGATTTTACTGATGCCTGCCCACACTATAACACCACCACCACTATGGGGCACTCTGTTTCCAACGTTGAAATCAGCAAACCGCTCGCCCACACGACAACATACACGTTGTCTACCATCTGCAAGGGCGCAGTTGAAACCGGGATTCATCTGTGAAGAACACACTTATTCTGTCACGGCCGTCAAAAGAAGTGGACCAAAGTGCAGCGTGGTGAGCGTACATTTTCCTTTTTTATGGAATGACGCCAACAAAACAAGAAACAAGATAAACAACCGTGACAACCTACGAGGGCTAAGTGTCACTAACACAAGTCAACTACCCACCCTGACAAAAGGGGAAAAGGCTGCCTAAGTATGATTCCCAATCAGAGACAACGAACGACAGCTGTCCCTGTTTGACAACCATACCCGGCCAAAACAAAGAAATACAAAAAACATAGAAAATAGAACATAGAATGCCCACCCAAATCACACCCTGAGCAAACCAAAATAGAGACAAAAAAAGCTCTCTAAGGTCAGGGTGTGACATCTTCAGCGTGCTAGAGAACAACGAGCACACAAATGAGCTTCCCTGAAATGGTTTCTGACTGTTTGTGCAGACATTCTTTGATTGTGAAAATCTAGTTTCATCAGCTGTCCGGATGGCTGGTCTCCGACGATCCCACAGGTGAAGAAGCCGGATGTGGAGGTCCTGGGCTGGAGTGGTTACACGTGGGTCTGCGGTTGGGAGGCCAGTTGAAGTTACTGCCAATTTCTCAAAAATGACATTGGAGGCGGCTTATGGTAGAAAAAATGTACATTAAATGATCTGGCAACAGCTCTAGTGGACATTCCTGCAGTCACCTTGCCAATTGCACATCCCCTCAAGACATCTGTGGCGTTGTGTTGCGTGGGGCGTTGTGTTGCGTGGGCGTTGTGTTGTCCCCAGCAATAAAAGGTGGACCTGTTTAATGATTTGTATAATAAACTTCTTGATACGCCACACCTGTCAAGTGGATGGATTATCTTGACAAAAATTGAGAAATGTTCACTAACAGAGATGTAATAAATGAATATGCATTTTTTGTTGTTGTTGTGCGCAACATTTCTGGGATCTTTTATTCCAGCTCATGAAACATGGGACCAACACTTTACATGTTGTGTTTATATTTTTGTTCAGTGTATAAGAATTGATTGATTAAAATTCAATCTTAGGGATCTGACCCCCTTTTTTCCATTTTCTCCTAAAATAACATACCCAAATCTAACTTCCTGTAGCTCAGGACCTAAAATAACATACCCAAATCTAACTTCCTGTAGCTCAGGACCTAAAATAACATACCCAAATCTAGCTTCCTGTAGCTCAGGACCTAAAATAACATACCCAAATCTAGCTTCCTGTAGCTCAGGACCTAAAATAACATACCCAAATCTAGCTTCCTGTAGCTCAGGACCTAAAATAACATACCCAAATCTAGCTTCCTGTAGCTCAGGACCTAAAATAACATACCCAAATCTAGCTTCCTGTAGCTCAGGACCTAAAATAACATACCCAAATCTAGCTTCCTGTAGCTCAGGACCTAAAATAACATACCCAAATCTAGCTTCCTGTAGCTCAGGATCTAAAATAACATACCCAAATCTAACTTCCTGTAGCTCAGGACCTAAAATAACATACCCAAATCTAACTTCCTGTAGCTCAGGCCCTGAAGCAAGGATATGCATTTTCTTGGTACCATTTGAAAGGAAACACTTTGAAGTTTGTGGAAATGTTAAATGAATGTAGGAAAATATAACACAATAGATCTGCTAGAGGAAAATACAAAGACAAAAACCAACCGTTTTATTGTATTTTCTTTCTACCGCCATCTTTGAAAGGCAACAGAAAGGTCCCAGTTCCTCTAGGTGTGTCCACAAGAGGGCATCAGTGTACGTGTAAAGTTTCAGACTGATAACTTGAAGTATACGCAAACTACATTGTGAGGTCACCCAGGTACATTTTGGGAAAATCGTGAAGGACACATTTACATTTACATTTTTCTGCAAGAATATCGTCAAATCGGTATACTTGGACTTTGATTCAGCTTTTCCAGTATTAGTAGACATATTGTAAGTTCAACATTTGCAAAACACCCAGTTTTCATAACTTCATAACTCAGAATATTCTTGCAATTGTTGTCCAAAAGGAAAAGGCATGCTTTCGCGCCAGATTAGCAGCAAAACTGTGCGACAGATACAGGGTTTCTGCATACTTCCATAAAACCCAGCTCATTGGCTATCTTGACCCCAATTTGTGCTTATTTGACAAAGTTACAGTCAATCAAGTGATGGCCGCTCGTGTCATTGACGCGCCATGAAGGCGTTGCCTTCTGACCAAATTTAGTGTCCTATAGGATATACTACACTCCTAATGATATAGTGGAGTCTGGTTACGTTCTAGGATCTCTGATATGGTGTCCTATAGGATATACTACACCCCTAATGATATAGTGAAGTCTGGTTACCTACTAGGATCTCTGATATGGTGTCCTATAGGATATACTACACCCCTAATGATATAGTGAAGTCTGGTTACCTACTAGGATCTCTGATATTGTGTCCTATAGGATATACTACACCCCTAATGATATAGTGAAGTCTGGTTACCTACTAGGATCTCTGATATTGTGTCCTATAGGATATACTACACCCCTAATGATATAGTGAAGTCTGGTTACCTACTAGGATCTCTGATATTGTGTCCTATAGGATATACTACACCCCTAATGATATAGTGAAGTCTGGTTACCTACTAGGATCTCTGATATGGTGTCCTATAGGATATACTACACCCCTAATGATATAGTGAAGTCTGGTTACCTTCTAGGATCTCTGATAAGGTGTCCTATAGGATATACTACACCCCTAATGATATAGTGAAGTCTGGTTACCTTCTAGGATCTCTGATATGGTGTCCTATAGGATATACTACACCCCTAATGATATAGTGAAGTCTGGTTACCTACTAGGATCTCTGATATGGTGTCCTATAGGATATACTACACCCCTAATGATATAGTGAAGTCTGGTTACCTACTAGGATCTCTGATATGGTGTCCTATAGGATATACTACACCCCTAATGATATAGTGAAGTCTGGTTACTACTAGGATCTCTGATATGGTGTCCTATAGGATATACTACATCCCTAATGATATAGGATCTGGTTACCTACTAGGATCTCTGATATGGTGTCCTATAGGATATACTAATAATGATATAGTGAAGTCTGGTTACCTACTAGGATCTCTGATATGGTGTCCTATAGGATATACTACACCCCTAATGATATAGTGAAGTCTGGTTACCTACTAGGATCTCTGATATTGTGTCCTATCTACACCCCTAATGATATAGTGAAGTCTGTTACCTACTAGGATCTCTGATACTATAGGATATACACACCCTAATGATATAGTGAAGTCTGGTTACCTACTAGGATCTCTGATATGGTGTCCTATAGGATATACTACACCCCTAATGATATAGTGAAGTCTGGTTACCTACTAGGATCTCTGATATTGTGTCCTATAGGATATACTACACCCCTAATGATATAGTGAAGTCTGGTTACCTACTAGGATCTCTGATATGGTGTCCTATAGGATATACTACACCCCTAATGATATAGTGAAGTCTGGTTACCTACTAGGATCTCTGATATGGTGTCCTATAGGATATACTACACCCCTAATGATATAGTGAAGTCTGGTTACCTACTAGGATCTCTGATATGGTGTCCTATAGGATATACTACACCCCTAATGATATAGTGAAGTCTGGTTACCTACTAGGATCTCTGATATACTACATCCCTAATGATATAGTGAAGTCTGGTTACCTACTAGGATCTCTGATATGGTGTCTATAGGATATACTACACCCTAATGATATAGTGAAGTCTGGTTACCTACTAGGATCTCTGATATTGTGTCCTATAGGATATACTACACCCCTAATGATATAGTGAAGTCTGGTTACCTACTAGGATCTCTGATAAGGTGTCCTATAGGATATACTACACCCCTAATGATATAGTGAAGTCTGGTTACCTACTAGGATCTCTGATATGGTGTCCTATAGGATATACTACACCCCTAATGATATAGTGAAGTCTGGTTACCTACTAGGATCTCTGATATGGTGTCCTATAGGATATACTACACCCCTAATGATATAGTGAAGTCTGGTTACCTACTAGGATCTCTGATATGGTGTCCTAATGATATAGTGAAGTCTGGTTACCTACTAGGATCTCTGATATGGTGTCCTATAGGATATACTACACCCCTAATGATATAGTGAAGTCTGGTTACCTACTAGGATCTCTGATATGGTGTCCTATAGGATATACTACATCCCTAATGATATAGTGAAGTCTGGTTAAATTCTAGGATCTCTGGGGAATAGATAAGAACATGATTTGACTGGTTGAAACAATGTTTAGGGTTAGATTTTCACATATTCCTTTCTTTGCAAATTGAAAAAGTGGAAATACAATATCAATCGTGCATGCTATATGGACTTTTTTAGGATATGAAAAAGGATTTTATCGAACAAAACGACACTTCATGTTATCTATGGGACCCTTTGGATGATACATCAGAGCAAGATTTCAGAATGTGAGTACACATTTCACCTTCAGAGGTGAATTTATCAAACCTATCTGGGTGAAAAAACTATTTTGTGGTTTGGAGCTCTCCTCAAACAATAGCATGGCATTTTTTCACAGTAATGGATACTGTAAATAGGACTGTGCAGTTATACTAACAATAATTTAAGCTTTCAGCCGATATAACACACGTATATGCACCAACGTTTGTTGTTTCTATAAAATGTGCGATCTTGACACACGGCGCAACTTTAGTACATAGTGGTGAACAACAAAATACAGACAAATCATGAGTAGAGTCCTTGTAAATGCTAGATACATTTAGGCTGTAGTACAGTTGGAAAAATGAGCAGATCAGGAAAGTGAGAGAGACCAGAAAATCCAACAGATGCCAGAGGCCAACTAACCAGCGTGTCTGTCAATTACTTCCTCTCTATTGTGTTATTTTTCCTTTGACTCCTAGGGACATTATCCATTTTATAGAGACAGTGCCACTCCACCCACTTTATAGAGACATTACCACTCCACCCACTTTATAGAGACTTTACCACTCCACCCACTTTATAGAGACATTACCACTCCACCCACTTTATAGAGACATTACCACTCCACCCACTTTATAGAGACATTACCACTCCACCCACTTTATAGAGACATTACCACTCCACCCACTTTATAGAGACATTACCAGTCCACCCACTTTATAGAGACTTTACCAGTCCACCCACTTTATAGAGACATTACCACTCCACCCACTTTATAGAGACATTACCACTCCACCCACTTTATAGAGACATTACCACTCCACACCCACTTTATTTACCAGTCCACCCACTTTATAGAGACATTACCTTCCACCCACTTTCATCTGCAGCTTTCATCTCACCACCCACTCTCTCTCTCTCTCTCTCTCTCTCTCTCTCTCTCTCTCTCTCTCTCTCTCTCTCTCTCTCTCACTCTCTCACTCACTCTCTCTCGTGTTCTCCACCTCTCTCTCTCTCTCTCTCTCTCTCTCTCTCTCTCTCTCTCTCTCTCTCTCTCTCTCTCTCTCTCTCTCTCTCTCACTCTCTCTCGTGCTCTCCACCTCTCTCTCTCACTCTCTCTCTCTCTCTCTCTCTCTCTCTCTCTCTCTCTCTCTCTCTCTCTCTCTCTCTCTCTCTCTCTCTCTCTCTCTCTCTCTCTCTCTCGCTCTCTCTCGCGCTCTCTCTCTCTAGTTCTCCCTCTCTCTTTACAATCACTCAGTGTATCTCTCTATTTCCTCTCTATCCTCATCCTTCTGCAGTTCTTTTTCAGTTCTTTCCTCCCCTCACCAGCTTCACCCAACCCCCTCATCCTCCTTTGCTCCCCCACACCCTCACCCAACCCCCCTCATCCTCTATTGCTCCCCCACACTCTCACCCAACCCCCTCATCCTCTATTGCTCCCCCACACTCTCACCCAACCCCCTCATCCTCTCTTGCTCCCCCACACCCTCACCCAACCCCCTCATTCTCTATTGCTCCCCCACACCCTCACCCAACCCCCCTCATCCTCTCTTGCTCCCCCACACCCTCACCCAACCCCCCTCATTCTCTCTTGCTCCATCATGCCCTCACCCAATCCTCCTCCCCTATCCAATCCTCTGGGCCTTGATAATGACTGTAGACACACATACACACACACACACACACAAACGCACACACGGACAAGCACTCACAAACAAGCACGCACGTTCACGCAGGCACATTAGCCATACAAAGGTAGGTTAATTGGACCAGTGTAAAATAATTTATTAAAATGGCTCCCTGGTGATCTAACCTGAGGCTCCCCTGTTGAAGGTTGGTTGGCCTAGCGAAATAGAAATACCTATATGGAATACCTTGGTAGCCTTTTGCCTTTCTTGGATCCAGATCAAACAGGAAACTTTAACATTGGGTCAATATTTTGGGGGGATTAGCAGCAAATTGAACTGATATGTAGGTCAAACATTTGATTGAGATGTATAGACAGACAGACAGACAGACAGACAGACAGACAGACAGACAGACAGACAGACAGACAGACAGACAGACAGACAGACAGACAGACAGACAGACAGACAGACAGACAGACAGACAGACAGACAGACAGACAGACAGACAGACAGACAGACAGACAGACAGACAGACAGACAGACAGACAGACAGACAGACAGACAGACAGACAGACAGACAGACAGACAGACAGAGATTGATGGATGTATTGATAGATGTATTTATAGATAGATAGATGATACATCTATTGTTAGAGTGCACCTACAGTGCATTAGGAAAGTATTCAAACCCCTTGACCTTTTCCACATTTTGTTACAATACAGCTTTATTAAAACATTTATGAAATGTTTTTTTCTAATCTATCTACACACAATACCCCATAATGACATCACAATACCCCATGATGACATCACGATACCCCATAATGACATCACGATACCCCATAATGACATCACAATACCCAGTAATGACACCACAATAGCCCATAATGACATCACAATACCCCATAATAACATAGAATGTTTTTGCAAATGTAATAAAAAGGGAAAAAATTTATGCGGCACTAAAGGTCACTACTTCCTCCTCCTCCAATACCACTTCCTCCTCCTCCACCACTACTTCCTTCTTCCTCCTCCAACTACTTCCTCCTCCACCACTCTTCCACCACTACCACTCCACCACTCTTCCTCCTCCAATACCACTTCTTCCTCCTCCTACCACTTCCTCCTCCTCCTCCACCATACCACTTCTTCCTCCTCCACTACTTCCTCCTTCTCCAATACCACTTCCTCCTCCTCCAATACCAATTCTTCCTCCTCCACCACTACTTCCTCCTCCTCCAATACCACTTCTTCCTCCACCACTACTTCCTTCCACCACTACTTCATCCTCCCCCAATACCACTTCCTCCCCCTCCAATACCACCTCCTCCTCCTCCAATACCACTTCCACCTCCACTTCATCCTCCTCCACTACTTCCTCCTCCTCCACCACTTCCTCCTCCTCCTCCACCACTACTTCCTCCTCCTCCACTTCTTTCTCCTCCTCCACTACTCCTCCCTCCTCCACTACCACTCCTCCTCCTCCACTTCCACTCCACCACTACTCCTCCTCTTCCAATACCACTTCCTCCTCCTCCAATACCACTTCCTCCTCCCCCAACACCACTTCCTCCTCCTCTACACCCTCCTTCTCCACTTCCCTCCTCCACTCCCTCCTCCTCCTCCAATACCAATTCTTCCTCCTCCACTACCTCCTCCTCCTCCAATACCACTTCTTCCTCCTGCACTACTTCATCCTCCTCCAATACCACTTCTTCCTCCTGCACTACTTCATCCTCCTCCAATACCACTTCCTCCCCCTCCAATACCACCTCCCCTCCTCCTCCAATACCACTTCCACCTCCACTTCATCCTCCTCCACTACTTCCTCCTCCTCCACCACTTCCTCCTCCTCCACTACTTCCTCCTCCTCCACTACTTTCTCCTCCTCCACTACTTCCTCCTCCTCCACACCCTCCTCCTCCACTTCCACTCACTCCTCCTCCACTTCCACTTCCTCCTCCTCCAATACCACTTCCTCCTCCCCCAACACCACTTCCTCCTCCTCCACACCCTCCTCCTCCACTTCCACTCCCTCCTCCTCCTCCAATACCACTTCCTCCTCCCCCAACACCACTTCCACCTCCTCCACCACTTCCTCCTCCACACCCTCCTCCTACTCCACACCCTCCTCCTCCTACACCACTTCCTCCTCCTCCAACACCACTTCCACCTCCTACACACCCTCCTCTCCCCCACCCCTCCTCCTCCTCCACCCCCTCCTCCTCCACCCCTCCTCCTCCTCCTCCAAACCGTCCTCCTCCCCCAACACCACTCCACCTCCTCCACCCTCCACCCCTCCACCACACCCTCCTCCTCCTCCTCCTCCTCCTCACACCCTCCTCTACCCCTCCTCCACCTCCACCCTCCCTCCTCACCCCCTCCTCCCTCCTCCACCCCTCCTCCTCCTCCACCTCCCTCCTCCTCCTCCACCCCCTCCTCCTCCTCCCCACCTCCACACCCTCCTCCTCCCAACCCCCTCCTCCTCCACCCCCTCCTCCTCCTCCTCCTCCACACCCTCCCCCTCCTCCTCCAACCCCTCCTCCTCCTCCTCCTCCTCTTCTGACGTCAATTCTATATCTCAGCGTGTTTTAAATAGATGGTCCCCAAGCTCAGGCACTTTGAATAGAAGCTATTTGATCTACATGTCTCTGCTCATTATAAGGTCTGTCTGATTCCTCCTCCTCCAATAACACTTCCTCCTCCACCACTACTTCCTCCTCCTCCAATACCACTTCCTCCTCCACCACTACTTCCTCCTCCTCCACTACTTCCTCCTCCTCCACTACTTCCTCCTCCTCCAATACCACTTCCTCCTCCTCCACTACTTCCTCCTCCTCCAATACCACTTCCTCCTCCTCCAATACCACTTCCTCCTCCTCCAATACCACTTCCTCCTCCTCCAATACCACTTCCTCCTCCTCCACTACTTCCTCCTCCTCCAATACCACTTCCTCCTCCTCCAATACCACTTCCTCCTCCTCCAATACCACTTCCTCCTCCACCACTACTTCCTCCTCCTCCACTACTTCCTCCTCCTCCACTACTTCCTCCTCCTCCAATACCACTTCCTCCTCCTCCACTACTTCCTCCTCCTCCACTACTTCCTCCTCCTCCACTACTTCCTCCTCCTCCAATACCACTCCTCCTCCTCCAATACCACTTCCTCCTCCTCCACACTTCCTCCTCCTCCACTACTTCCTCCTCCTCCACTACTTCCTCCTCCTCCAATACCACTTCCTCCTCCTCCACTACTTCCTCCTCTTCCTCCTCCTCCAATTTCCTCCTCCTCCAATACCACTTCCTCCTCCTCCAATACCACTTCCTCCTCCTCCTCCACTACTTCCTCCTCCTCCAATACCACTTCCTCCTCCTCCAATACCACTTCCTCCTCCACCACTACTTCCTCCACTACTTCCTCCTCCTCCACTACTTCCTCCTCCTCCACCACTTCCTCCTCCTCCACTACCCTCCTCCTCCACTACTTCCTCCTCCTCCACTACCCCCCTCCTCCAATACCACTTCCTCCTCCTCCAATACCACTTCCTCCTCCTCCACTACTTCCTCCTCCTCCACTACTTCCTCCTCCTCCACTACTTCCTCCTCCTCCAATACCACTTCCTCCTCCTCCACTACTTCCTCCTCCTCCAATACCACTTCCTCCTCCTCCAATACCACCCTCCTCCTCCAATACCACTTCCTCCTCCTCCAATACCACTTCCTCCTCCTCCACTACTTCCTCCTCCTCCAATACCACTTCCTCCTCCTCCAATACCACTTCCTCCTCCACCACTACTTCCTCCTCCTCCACTACTTCCTCCTCCTCCACTACTTCCTCCTCCTCCAATACCACTTCCTCCTCCTCCACTTCTTCCTCCTCCTCCACTACTTCCTCCTCCTCCACTACTTCCCCCTCCTCCAATACCACTTCCTCCTCCTCCAATACCACTTCCTCCTCCTCCACTACTTCCTCCTCCTCCACTACTTCCTCCTCCTCCACTACTTCCTCCTCCTCCAATACCACTTCCTCCTCCTCCGTTCTATTATTTTTTAAATTCAACTAAATGTTAATCCAAGGTGATCCAAGATGGCGTAGCAGTCAGACGATCTTGTCCTGTCGTGTCCCTTGTATATATCATTTTACTTATTTTTCGTCGCATATCCTTTAAAATATTTTGCTAAACCTCATCATCTAAATACTCTCCTGCAACCCGCCTCACCCAATGTGGCGTGGATCTGCTTTCTTTTCCTGAAGTATTTATATTTACTTCGGATCTGGAACCCCTCAACTGAAGCTAGCCAGCTAACTACCAGCTATCAGTCAGCAAACCATTGATAGCGGTCATCAGCTAACCTTTAGCTCGGAAAGCTCTCGCCAGTTCCAACAACGTGACTCTAACCAGAGCAATTATTTTATTTATTATTTTACCTTTATTTTACTAGGCAAGTCAGTTAAGAACAAATTCTTATTTTCAATGACGGCCTAGGAACAGTGGGCCTGCTAGCTACCTAGAGCTACTTGGAACCCTACTAATTCCACGACTGGTCTATCGACGTCACCGCACGAAGAGGCAAAAACAGACTTACCCCCATCGCGACGTCCCCCCCCAAAGGCTAACTTTCTAGCCCCTGCTATCTGCTTACTTGCTAACCCGGTCTGCTAACTGCTAAACTGCCAGGCACTGGTCTGTTAACTGCTAGCTTGCCTGCCCGGTCTGCTAACTGCTAGCCCTTGCTAACTGCTTGCTTGCTAACCAAGTCGGCTAACTGCTAGCTTGCCTGCCCGGTCTGCTAACTGCTAGCCCTTGCTAACTGCTTGCTTACTAACCCGGTCTGCTAACTACTAGCTTGCACTGGTCTACTAGCTGCTAGCTTGTTTAGCTACGGCCTACTAACTGTTAGCTTGTTAGCCTGCTAACTGTCTGAATCGCCGTGTATTGCCCCGCATCTATCTTCTGAGCTCGTGCTACTAGGTGACCTAAACTGGGACATGCGTAACACCCCGGCCATCCTACAAACTAAGCTTGATGCCCTCAATCTCACACAAATTATCAATGAGCCTACCAGGTACAACCCCAAATCAGTAAACACGGGCACCCTCATAGATGTCATCCTAACTAACTCACCCTCCAAATACACCTCTGATGTTTTCAATCAAGATCTCAATGATCACTGCCTCATTGCCTGCATCCGTAATGGGTCTGCAACCAAACGACCACCCCTCATCACTGTCAAACACTCCCTGAAACACTTCTGCGACATTGACCTCCTCCCGTCAGTAGATGATGCCTGGCTATTCTTTAAAAGTGCCTTCCTCACCATCTTAAATAAGCATGCTCTTCTCAAATGTAGAAATAGGAATAGATATAGTCCTTCGTTCACGCCAGACCTGTCTGCCCTTGACCAGCACAAAAACATCCTGTGGCGTTCTGCATTAGCATCGAATAGCCCCCTTGATATACACTCTATTCAATTAATCAAAACAGGAATATTTTACATCTGGCTAGAAAAATAATAAGGAAATTATCTCAACAGAGAAAATGTCCTCCTGTGTGCTACCTACTAGAATCCCCATACATTGATGAAGACAGATTCTCCATCCTAGAGGGGGAGATACAACCATTTCCAGGCCCAGGGACATGTACTGGTTTGTGGCGACCTAAATGCCAGAACCAGACAAGATCCTCAGCGCACAGGGGGACAAACACCTACCTGTCGCCTGGAAAACAAATACAAATTATATCTAGACACCATTACTTTCATTAAATCACACATGTAAGATACTCAATTAAAGCTACACTCGTTTTGAATCCAGCCAACATGTCAGATTTTTAAAAGGCTTTTCGGCGAAAACATAAGAAGCTATTATCTGATGATAGCACAACAGTAAACAATGAGGGTAGCATATTTCAACCCTGCAGGTTCTACACAAAACACAGAAATAAAATATGAAACATGCCTTACCTTTGACAAGCTTCTTTTGTTGACACTCCAATATGTCCCATAAACATCACAATTGGTCCTTTTGTTCTATTAATTCCGTCCAAAATGTCAATTTATTTGGCGCATTTGATCCAGAAAAAAACAGCTTCCAAAATGTGCAACGTCACTACAAAATATTTCAAAAGTTGCCTATAAACTTTGCCAACCTATTTCAAAATTATTTTGTAATACAACTTTAGGTATTTTTAAACTTGAATAATCGATCAAATTGAAGACTGGTCTCTCTGTGTTCAATACAGGAACACAACAAACCAAGCTACTTTTCAAGTCTTGCTGAACTCTCAAAAGTGTTACGCAGTTCCCAGATGGCCAGACTTCTTCATTGCACAAAGGAATAACCTCAACCAAATTCCAAAGACTGGTGACATCCAGTGGAAGCGGTAGGAACTGAAAACAAGTGCCTAAGAAATATCCCTTGGCAATATAAATATAAATATTGTTTACCCATGAGAACCCATTGAACAGACAGAGACCTAAAAACACAACAATTCTGAACGGTTTGTCCTCGTGGTATTGCCTGCTACATAAGTTATTTTAAACTCACAGACATGATTCAACCCGTTTTAGAAACTTCAGAGTGTTTTCTATCCAAATCTACTAATATTATGCATATCTTATATTCTTGGCATGAGTAGCAGGAAGTTGAAATTGGGCACGTTATTTCTCCAAAAGTGAAAATGCTGCCCCCTATACCTTAAGAATTTAAAGAACCCATTGCCCTTTGTGGTTGTGAGGTCTGGTTTGCACTCACCAACCAAAAACACACAAAATGGGACAAACAACCAATTGAGACTCTACTATAAATGCAGATCTCTGCAAAAAAAATATCCTTCATGTATAACACAATACCCCAAACAATGCATGCAGAGCACAATTAGGATGATTCCCATTAATTATATCAAAATACAGAAAATATATGTTAAATTCTACAACCACCTAAAAGGAAGTGATGAGTACACTTAAATTCACACAGGACACCGGATAAGACAGGAGAAGTA
>NC_060196.1:60502235-60544735 GCF_021184085.1 Oncorhynchus gorbuscha | reverse complement strand
GACCAGAGAGAGGAGGAGGACATTATTGACTAGAGAGAGGAGGAGGACATTATTGACCAGAGAGAGGAGGAGGACATTATTGACTAGAGAGAGGAGGAGGACATTATTGACTAGAGAGAGGAGGAGGACATTATTGACTAGAGAGAGAAGGAGGACATTATTGACCAGAGAGAGGAGGAGGACATTATTGACTAGAGAGAGAAGGAGGACATTATTGACTAGAGAGAGAAGGAGGACATTATTGACTAGAGAGAGAAGGAGGACATTATTGACTAGAGAGAGGAGGAGGACATTATTGACTAGAGAGAGGATAAGGACATTATTGACTAGAGAGAGGAGGAGGACATTATTGACCAGAGAGAGGAGGAGGACATTATTGACGAGAGAGAGGAGGAGGACATTATTGACTAGAGAGAGGAGGACATTATTGACCAGAGAGAGGAGGAGGACATTATTGACCAGAGAGAGGATAAGGACATTATTGACCAGAGAGAGGAGGACATTATTGACCAGAGAGAGGAGGAGGACATTATTGACCAGAGAGAGGAGGAGGACATTATTGACCAGAGAGAGGAGGAGGACATTATTGACCAGAGAGACGAGGAGGACATTATTGCCCAGAGAGAGGAGGAGGACATTATTGACTAGAGAGAGGAGGAGGACATTATTGCCCAGAGAGGAGGAGGACATTATTGACCAGAGAGAGGAGGAGGATATTATTGACCAGAGAGAGGAGGAGGACATTATTGACCAGAGAGAGGAGGACATTATTGACCAGAGAGAGGATAAGGACATTATTGACTAGAGAGAGGAGGAGGACATTATTGCCCAGAGAGGAGGAGGACATTATTGACCAGAGAGAGGAGGAGGATATTATTGACCAGAGAGAGGAGGGGGATATTATTGACCAGAGAGAGGAGGAGGACATTATTGACTAGAGAGAGGAGGAGGACATTATTGACTAGAGAGAGGAGGAGGACATTATTGCCCAGAGAGAGGAGGAGGACATTATTGACTAGAGAGAGGAGGAGGACATTATTGACTAGAGAGAGGAGGAGGACATTATTGACTAGAGAGAGGAGGAGGACATTATTGACTAGAGAGAGGAGGAGGACATTATTGACTAGAGAGAGGAGGAGGACATTATTGACCAGAGAGAGGAGGAGGACATTATTGACTAGAGAGAGGAGGAGGACATTATTGACTAGAGAGAGGAGGACATTATTGACCAGAGAGAGGAGAAGGACATTATTGACCAGAGAGAGGAGGACATTATTGACCAGAGAGAGGAGGATGACATTATTGACTAGAGAGAGGAGGACATTATTGACCAGAGAGAGGATAAGGACATTATTGACCAGAGAGAGGATGAGGACATTATTGACCAGAGAGAGGAGGAGGACATTATTGACTAGAGAGAGGAGGAGGACATTATTGACCAGAGAGAGGAGGAGGACATTATTGACCAGAGAGAGGAGGACATTATTGACCAGAGAGAGGATAAGGACATTATTGACCAGAGAGAGGATAAGGACATTATTGACCAGAGAGAGGAGGAGGACATTATTGCCCAGAGAGAGGAGGAGGACATTATTGCCCAGAGAGGAGGAGGACATTATTGCCCAGAGAGAGGAGGAGGACATTATTGACCAGAGAGAGGAGGAGGACATTATTGCCCAGAGAGAGGAGGAGGACATTATTGCCCAGAGAGAGGAGGAGGACATTATTGCCCAGAGAGAGGAGGAGGACATTATTGATCAGAGAGAGGAGGAGGACATTATTGCCCAGAGAGAGGAGGAGGACATTATTGACCAGAGAGAGGAGGAGGACATTATTGCCCAGAGAGAGGAGGAGGACAAATCGAGTATATTAGATTGACACATGATGTGAAAGTGAAAGAGAACAAGAGCAAGAGAACAATACACAGTCGCAGGTCACAGGTCAAACAGGTGGGTCCTCTATTTTAAAGGTCACAGGTCAAACAAAGGTGTTTCTTTCACCCTGCAACCCTACACACTACTGTCTAGTCTAGAACATTCTAAACATTCCGACAACATTTTAACAACATTCTGAAAACATTCCGACAACATTTTAACAACATTCTGAAAACATTCCGACAACATTTTAACAACATTCTGAAAACATTCCGACAACATTCCCAGGGAGAGCAGGTGAAGCTATAAGGAATGGGAGAAAACACATGAAAACATCAACACTTTGGCAGACCCTTCAGACTGTTGTATAGGAGATGAGAAGAGAATGAATGAATGAATTGATGTCCTAGATAGTGAAACTGAGAGTATTTTAATTTTTAATAGTGCCACTTCACGGTGAAAGGCTGCACGGCATGTTCAGGCAAAGTGTACATTACTACCCATCTATTATAGATAGAGCCACGCTCGCCACATAGAGTGAGACGGAGAGGAGGGTGGAAAGAGATATTCTGCATTTGGGTGACACAACACAGGTGACAAAGGCTTGCCAGCACCCACACATTCACATGGCAGGGTGAGAGCTCTCTCTCTCGCTCTCTCTCTCTCTCTCTCTCTCTCTCTCTCTCTCTCTCTCTCTCTCTCTCTCTCTCACACTCTCTCTCTCTCTCTCTCTCTCTCTCTCTCTCTCTCTCTCTCTCTCTCTCTCTCTCTCTCTCTCTCTCTCTCTCTCTCTCTCTCATCAGCAAAACACATTAAGACACATATAAACCTCTAAAACAACACCACAAACCAACTTTTAGTGAGTGAGACCTCTTAGAGTCAGAACAAGAGGCTATTATAGTACACAAACAAAACAGAAGAGAACACAAATTAATAGAACCAGAAGAGAATATAAGAGAATAGAACAGAACAGAATAGAACAGAACAGTATAGAACAGAACAGTATAGAACAGAACAGTATAGAACAGAATAGAGCAGAACAGTATAGAATAGAACAGTACAGAACAGAATAGAACAGAACAGAACAGAATAGAACAGAACAGAACAGTATAGAACAGAACAGTATAGAACAGAATAGAGCAGAACAGTATAGAATAGAACAGAACAGTATAGAATAGAACAGAACAGTATAGAACAGAATAGAGCAGAACAGTATAGAACAGAATAGAACAGAACAGAATAGAACAGAACAGTATAGAACAGAATAGAACAGAATAGAACAGAATAGAACAGAATAGAACAGAATAGAACAGAATAGAACAGTATAGAACAGAATAGAACAGAATAGAACAGAACAGAATAGAACAGAATAGAACAGAATAGAACAGAATAGAACAGAACAGAACAGAATAGAATAGAACAGAATAGAACAGAAAGTAATAGAACAGAATAGAACAGAAAGTAATAGAACAGAATAGAACAGAATAGAATAGAACAGAATAGAACAGAAAGTAATAGAACAGAATAGAACAGAATAGAACAGAATAGAACTCAGAACCCCAGACCTTGGCGTGGTCTTGCAGGCCTAGGATGGGCATGTTGATACCCACGTAGACAAAGAGAAAAGAGAGAGGTTAGTTACGTGTGAGGTTTGTGTTTGTGTTTGTTTTGCTGTTGTGTTGTGCCTTCTGGTGGAACTGTCCATAAAGCCCAGTCTTCACTTTCTCCCTGCATCGCTGAAAGCGGGACATCAATCCAGCGACGGCTCCCTCCTTGTCAGCTCCCTCGTGCTGGACACACAGGGGTTCTGGGATGGAGAGCTTTTTGTAGAAATGTCACAACCGTTCCCAGTCCCAATTCACTCTGAAACCCTCCCCCCATAGCCTTAGCCCTTCATTTAGTGCTCATCTGTCATTTAGTGTAATCTTCACCACAACTAGACTACCTATTCAACTTATTTAATATAAAGATGTTATGTTCATTGATAGATTAGCGGCTAGTATCATTTCTTCTTCCTAAAAATTTGCAAATTGTCGGAACAATGTCAGAGTACGTCAGAGCAATAATCTAGTGACCTTATGTTAAACTGTAGAGTGATCCAAAACTGGCTAGACAGCAAGTCTTGACAGATTTTCAAGCAGATTTAAGTCAAAACTGTAACTTCGCCACTCAGCATCATTCAGTCTTCTTGGTAAGCAACACCAGCATAGATTTGTCTTTGTGTTGTTGATTATTGTCCTGCCGAAAGGGGAATTCATCTCCCAGTGTCTAGTGTAAAGCAAACTGAAGCAGGTGTTCCTCTAGTTTTGATGCTGAGCTCAGTCCCGTTTTTTTTTTTCATCCTGGAAAACTCCCTATATTTTGCCAATGTCAAGCATACCCATAACATGATGCAGCCACAAACATGCTTGAAAATAAGGAGGTAGTTACTCAGTGATGTGTTGTGCCCAAAACATAATGCTTTGCATTTAGTCCAAAAAGTATATTCCTTTGCCATGTTTTTTGTGCATTATTACTTTAGTGCTCTGTTGTATACATATATATATATATATTGTTGTATACATTTGTTGTATACGTATGCATGTTTTGTATATTTGTATTCCTCTTTTTACTCTGTCATTTAAGTCATTATCGTGGAGTCACAACAATGTTGTTGATCCATTGTCAGTTTTCTTCCATCACAGCCAATACACGCTGTAGCTGTTTTAAAATCACCAATGGCCTCATGGTGACATCCCGGAGCTGGACTTCCTGCTCCTCGGTTCAGAAGGAGATCTTTCATGTGTGTGGGTGGTTTAAACACGGTTTCCCATGCCTGTTCAATGAACCATAAACATGTTATGAACATGCACCTGTGGAACGGTCGTTATGACACTAACAGCTTACAGACGGTAGGCAATTAAGGTCACAGTTATGAAAACTTAGGACACTAAAAAGGCCTTTCTGCTGACTCTGAAAAACACCAAAAAAAGGATGCCCAGGGTCCCTGATCATCTGTGTGAATGTGCCTTAGGCATGCTGCAAAGAGGCATGAGGACTGCAGATGTGGCCATGGCAATAAATCGCAATGTCTGTACTGGTCCTCACCAGACATCACCGGCAACAACATCGCCTATGGGAACAAACCCACCGTTGTTTGACCAGACAGGACTGGATTCACTGACGAGTCATGGTTTTGTCTCACCAGGGGTGATGGTCGGATTCGCGGCCACACCAGATACTGACTGTTACTTTTGATTTTGACCCCCTCCCCTTTTGTTCAGGGACACATTATTCCATTTCTGTTCGTCACATGTCTGTGGAACCTGTTCACTTTCTGTCTCCGTTGTTGAATCTTGTTATGTTCATACAAATAATTTCACGTTAAGTTTTGCTTAAAATTAATGCAGTTGACTGTGAGAGATTTATGTTTTTGCTGAGTTTATGGATGGGGGATTGGGGTGCGCTTGGGAAACTAATGTAACCCTCTTCTCCCTAAAATCTTCCTTTTTGCGTAAGGTAATTAAAAACAGCTTTAAATTGCTTTTACAGCCAAAGCCATTCTTGCTTACTGTTAACTAGCTAGCTACCAGACCTGTTGCTTGCTGAATCTGAAGAGAAGGGGATCACTGACAGGTTATGCGCTGTACACATTCAGATTAGGGCAGGGAAGTAAAGTATATACAATGCATATCATTGGACATATTCAAATTAGTAGATGAGATGATGTCACCTCACCTGAGGCAAAGCAAAACCGAGCGATTCAGACTCAAATCACGTGATTGGAGGATCATCACCACTCTTCACCGATCCTCCACCAAATTTCACAGTGGGTGCGAGACCTGGAGAGGCCTACAAGTCACTGTGAAATTTGGTAGAGGATCGGTGATGATCTGGGGGTGCTTCAGCAAGGCTGGAATCGGGCAGATTTGTTACAGCCTTATTCTAAAATGGATGAAATACATTTTTTTCTCATGTTTTATTTTTTGTTATTTTAGAAAATTGATTAAAAAATGTTTTTTTAAAAAGCTATTCAGACTATTTGCTGTGAGACTCGAAATTGAGCTCAGGTGCATCCTGTTTCCATTGATCATCCTTGAGATGTTTCTACGACTTGATTGGAGTCCACCTGTTGTAAAAAAAAATCCATCGATAGGACATTATTTGGAAAGGCACACACCTGTCTGTATTAGGTCCAACAGATGACTGCATGTGAAATCAAAAAGCAAACCAAAGGAATTGTCCATAGAGCTCCGAGACAGGATTATGTCGAGGCATAGATCTGGTGAAGGGTAACAAAACAATGTCTTCAGCATTGAAGGTCCCCAAGAAAACAGTGGCCTCCATCATTCTTAAATGGAAGAAATTTGGAACCACCAAGACTCTTCCTAAAGCTGGCCGCACGACCAAACTGAGACATCGGTGGAGAAGACCCTTGGTCAGGGAGGTGACCAAGATCTTGATGGTTACTCTGACAGAGCTCCAGAGTTCCTCTGTGGAGATGGGATAACCTTCCAGAAGGACAACCGTCTCTGCAGAATTACACCAATCAGGCCTTTATGATAGAGTGGCATCTGGAGGAAACCTGGCACCATCCCTTCAGTGAAGCATGGTGGTGGCAGCACCGATTACAGCATTGAGAAGACTCAAGGTGCTTCAACAAAGTACTGAGTAAAGTGTCTGAATACTTTTTTATATAAATGTGCAAAAACTTCTAAAAACCTGTATTTGCTTTGTCATTATGGGGTATTGTGTTTAGATTTATGAGGTGGAAAATTATTTTAGAATAAGACGACAACGTACTGTAACAAAATGTGGAAAAGTCAAGGGTTCGGAATGTTTCCTGTGTCTGTGGATGCTCCTCAAAGGAGGAAGAGGAGGACCATCCTCCTCAGTGAATTTCACAAAAAAATATACACTACTGTTCAAAAGTTTGGGGTAATTTAGACATTTCCTTGTTTAGGAAAAGAAAAGCACTTTTTTGGTCCATTAAAATAGCATCCAATTGATCAGAAATACAGTGTAGACACTGCTAACGTTTTAAATGACTGTTGTAGCTGGAAAACGGCTGATTTTCTTATGGAATATCTACATAGGTGAACAGAGGCCCATTATCAGCAACCATCACTCCTGTGTTCCAATGGCACGTTGTGTTAGCTAATCCAAGTACAGAGGCTCATTATCAGCAACCATCACTCCTGTGTTCCAATGGCACGTTGTGTTAGCTAATCCAAGTACAGAGGCTCATTATCAGCAATCATCACTCCTGTGTTCCAATGGGACGTTGTTTTAGCTAATCCAAGTACAGAGGCCCATTATCCGCAATCATCACTCCTGTGTTCCAATGGCACGTCGTTTTAGCTAATCCAAGTACAGAGGCCCATTATCCGCAATCATCACTCCTGTGTTCCAATGGCACGTTGTGTTAGCTAATCCAAGTACAGAGGCCCATTATCCGCAATCATCACTCCTGTGTTCCAATGGCACGTTGTTTTAGCTAATCCAAGTTTATCATTTTAAAAGGCTAATTGATCATTAAAAATAACTTTTCAGATTATGTTAGCACAGCTGAAAACTGTTTTTCTGATTAAAGAAGCAATACAACTGGCCTTCTTTAGACTAGTTGAGTATCTGGAGTATCAACATTTGTGGGTTCGATTACAGGCTCACAATGGCCAGAAACAAGGAACTTTCTCCTGAAACTCGTCAGTCTATTCTTGTTCTGAGAAATTAAGGCTATTCCATGTGAGAAATTGCCAAGAAACTGAAGATCTCGTACAACGCTGTGTACTACTCCCTTCACAGAACAGCACAAACTATCTCTAACCAGAATAGAAAGAGGAGTGGGAGGCCCCAGTGCACAACTGAGCAATAGGACAAGTACACTAGAGTGTCTAATTTGAGAAACAGTCACCTCATATGTCCTCAACTGGCAGCTTCATTAAATAGTACCCGCAAAACACCAGTCTCAACGTCGACAGTGAAGAGGCGAATCTGGGATGGAAAGGATTAAGATGGGCAAGGACAAAAGAACACAGACACTGGACAGAGGAAGATTGTAAAAAAGTTTTATGGTCAGACAAATCTAAGTTTGAGGTGTTCGGATCACAAAGAAGAACATTCATGAGACACATAAAAAATGAAAAGCTATTGGAGGAGTTCTTGATGCCGTATGTGAAGCATGGTGGAGGCAATGTGATGGTCTGGTGGAGGAAATGGGATGGTCTGGGCGAGGCAATGTGATGGTCTGGTGGAGGAAATGGGATGGTCTGGGGGAGGCAATGTGATGGTCTGGTGGAGGAAATGGGATGGTCTGGGGGTGCAATGTGATGGTGGTAAAGTGGGAGATTTATACAGGGTAAAAGGGATCTTATGAAGAAGGAAAAGGGATCTTGAAGAAGGAAGTCTATCACTCCATTCTGCAACATCGTGCCATACCTGGTGGACGGCGCTTAAATTGGAGCCAATTTCCTCCTACAACAAGACAACGACACCAAAGCACAGCTCTAAACTATCCATCTTGTGGGAGGTGCTTCAGGAAGCATGGGTTGAAATCTCTTCGGATTATCTCAACACATTGAAAACTAGAATGCCAAAGGTCTACAAGGCTGTAATTGCTGCAAATGGAGGATACTTTGACAAAAGAGAAGTTTGAAGGACACAATTAATATTTAAATTAAAAATCGTTATCTATAACCTTGTATTGCCTATATTTCATATTCATTGTACAACTAATTTCATGTATGTTTTCATGGAAAACAAGGATATTTTTAAGAGACCCCAAACTTTTAAACGGTAGTGTATATATATATATATATATATATATATATATATATATATATATATATATTTTTTTTTTTTTTAGTTATCCTTTTTAGATAAAACTATAATAAATATATTCATGTCACCAAATAATTGATTAAAATACTGTTTTGCAATGAAGGTCTACAGTAGCCTCAACAGCACTCTGTAGGGTATCACCATGGTGTAACCAGAGGACAGCTATTGTCTGTCCTCCTATGGGTACATTGACTTCAATACAAAACCTAGGAGGCTCATGGTTCTCACCCCCTTCCATAGACTTACACAGTAATTATGCCAACTTCCAGAGGATGTCCTATAACCTATTAGAGCTCTTGCAGCATAAACTGACAAGTTGTTCACCCAATCAAAGGATCAGAGAATTAATCTAGTACTGAAAGCATAAATTACAGCTAGCTAGCACTGCAGTGCATACTATGTGGTGGGTAGTTAACTGAAAGAGAGAAAAAGACAACAGGTGAACAGTTTTCAAAACAAATACATTTATTTAAAAATGAAAAAAGCAAGAGAGAGAGATAGAGGACTGTTCTTAAGCACAACGCAATACGGAGTGTCTTGATTTAGGACTTAGCCGTGGTATATTGGCTATATACCACAAACCCCTGAGCTACCTTATTGCTATTAAAAACTGGTTATCAACATAATTAGAACAGTAAAAAGGCATGTTTTGTCAGAACCCGTGGTATACAGTCTGAAATACAATGGCCAATCAGCATTCAGGGCTCGAACCGCCCAGTTCATAAATATATTAATAATACACTGAGTAAACACCAAACACCTTTTGAACGTTCAAAACGTTCTCTGGCTGACTCCGTACTCTCTCTGCACAGACAGAGGGCCTGAGAACAAACTACCCCAGCTCGCAGCCTGCTCAAGTAAGCAACCACAGAGTCAGAGACGCTGCTGTCGGTGGGTTTGTGAGATGCCGGACAAAAGGCAATAATTAAACCCGTCCCGACACTCCTGCCGTCTCTACAGAAAATATGTACTAATGTTTTCAAATAAGTTAGGAACTTTAAAAAAATATATATGTTTCAATATCTCCACAGGACCTATCTTCCCTATAGGCCGATATTAAAAACAATGTTGGCCTCATGTGAAAGTGATAATACACATTTCTGTGTGCTCCATTGATGTCTGTTTGTGCAGATTGATTAGTAATGCCTAGGAATACAAGTGGGAACCACAACAGTATGTAATTTGAGACAATAAATATGTATGTAAAGAGTTAATGATTTTATGCAATTCATCATTATCTTATCTTCAGAGTTTATACTGTTAGGTGACCTAAACTGGGATATTCTTAACACCCCGGCCGTCCTACAATCTAAGCTAGATGCCCTCAATCTCACACAAATTATCAAGGAACCTACCAGGTACAACCCTAAATCTGTAAACACTGGCACCCTCACATATATCATCCTGACCAACTTGCCCTCTAAATACACCTCTGCTGTCTTCAATGTCAAAGTCAGTAAAGGGTACGCAGTCAAACGACCACCCCTCATCACTTTCAAACGTTCCCTAAAACAAATCATAGAGCAGGCCTTTCTAATCTACCTGGCCTGGGTATCCTGTAACGATATTGACCTCATTCCATCAATAGAGGATGCCTGGTTATTCTTTAAAGTGTTTTTCTCAACATCTTAAATAAGTATGCCCCATTCAAAAAATGTCGAACTAAGAACAGGTATAGACATTGGTTCATTCCAGACTTGACTGACCTTGACCAACACCTTATTACTAGAATGTTCAACCTCTCTTTCGTATTGTCTGAGATCCCTAAAGATTGGAAAGCTTTAGCAGTCATCCCCCTCTTCAAAGGGGGAGACACTATAGACCCAAACTGTTACAGACCTATATCTGTCCTACCCTGCCTTTCTAAAGTCTTCGAAAGCCAAATGAACAAACAGATCACTGACCATTTCGAATCCCACCGTTCCTTCTCCGCTATGCAATCTGGTTTCCGAGCTTGTCATGAGTGCACCTCAGCCACGCTCAAGGTTCTAAACGATATCATGACCGCCATCGATAAAATACAGTACTGTGCAGCCATCTTCATCGACCTGGCCAAGGCTTTCGACTCTGTCAATCACCTAATTCTTATCAGCAGACTCAATAGCCTTGGTTTCTCAAATGACTGCCTCGCCTGATTCACCACCTACTTCTCAGATAGAGTTCAGTGTGTCAAATCAGAGGGCCTGTTGTCCGGACCTCTGGCCGTCTCTATGGGGGTGCCACAGGGATCAATTCTCGGGCCGACTGTTTTCTCTGTATACATCAATGATGTCGCTCTTGCTGCTGGTGATTCTCTGATCCACCTCTACGCAGACAACACCATTCTGTATACTTCTGGCCCTTCTTTGGACACTTTGTTCATTAATTAACAAACCTCTAGACAAGCTTCAATGCCATACAACACTCCTTCAGTGGCCTCCAACTGCTAGAGGCTCTTCAACCGATCACTGCCCGCACCTGCCGCTCATCTAGCATCACTACTCTGGACGTTTCTGCCTTAGAATATGTGGACAACTACAAATACCTAGGTGTCTGGTTAGACTGTAAACTCTCTTTCCAGACTCACATTAAGCATCTCTAATCCAAAATTAAATGTAGAATCGGCTTCCTATTTCGCAACAAAGCATCCTTCACTCATGCTGCCAAACATACCCTCGTAGAACTGACTATCCTGCCGATCCTTGACTTCGGTGATGTCATTTACAAAACAGCCCCCAACACTCTACTCAGCTAATTGGATGTAGTCTATCACAGTGCCATCCATTTTGTCACCAAAGCCCCATACACTACCCACCACTGTGACCGTTGGCTGACCCTCGCTTCATATTCGGCGCCAAACCCACTGGCTCCAGGTCACCTATAAGTCTTTGCTAGGTAAAGCCCTGCCTTATCTCAGCTCCCTGGTCCTCATAGCAGCACCCACTCGTAGCACTCGCTCCAGCAGGTATATTTCACTGGTCATCCATAAAACCAACTCCTCGTTTGGCTGCTTTTCCTTACAGATCTCTACTGACAATGACTGGAACGAATTGTAAAAATCACTGAAGCTGGAGACTCCTATCTCCCTCACTAGCTTTGAGCACCAGCTGTCAGAGCAGCTCACAGATTACTGCTCCTGTACACATCCCAACTGTAAATAGCCCATCTGTAAATAGCCCACACAACTACCTCATCCCCATATTGTTATTTATTTTTCACCCCAATACCCCAATTTATTTGCACCCCAATACCTTGCACATTCATCTTCTGCACATCTATCACTCCACTGTTAATTGCTAAATTGTAATTATTTAACCACTATGGCCTATTTATTGTCTTACCTCCCTAATCTTACTACATTTGCACACACTGTATATAAATCTTTTTGTCATGTGTATTTGCCTGTACGTTTTTTTTATCCCATGTGTAACTCTGTGTTGTTTTTGTCGCACTGCTTTGCTGTATCTTGACAAACACACTCTCACACACTCACACACACACACACACACACACACACACACACACACACACACACACACACACACACACACACACACACACACACACACACACACACACACACACACACACACACACACACACACACACACACACACACACACGGCGAAGGCATGCATGAGTCACTCTCTGGCTTTAGTCATCATTGGTGATACACTTAAAGATTTTGTCACAGTGTTGTCCTTTACTGATGTCAACTGACCTTTAGTTAGTCAGTTGAATACCAGGTCTTCAATCAAACTCCTTTGTTACATCACTGTATTTTCCTAGAATATTCAAACACCTTCTCCCCAAAGATATTACAGACTGCACAACCCCCATCTCTCTATCCCCTCTCTTCTTTGCTCTCTCGCTTTCTTTCTTTCTCCCTCTCTCCATCTCTTTCTCTGTCCCTTACATTCCTTCTTTCTTTCTTTCTGTCGTTCCTTTTTTCTTTCTCCCTCTCCATCTCTTTCTTTCCCTGTCTCTCTCTCTCTCTCCATCTCTTTCTTTCCCTGTCTCTCTCTCTCTCTCCATCTCTTTCTTTCCCTGTCTCTCTCTCTCTCTCTCTCTCTCTCTCTCTCTCTCTCTCTCTCTCTCTCTCTCTCTCTCATTGTATCTCATCATCTCATAAAGCATGACTCAGAGAGAAGACACACGACTCCCACAGACATATGATTAATGTTGTATTATGCTGTGAACACCTGCCTGGCTGTTTTGCATATAAAAGGGGGTGGAGAAAATGTAGAAAATAGTATGAACCAAAAGGCTGTGGAAGGGGGAGTGGGGCACGCACGCTTTAATCATTGTATCTAGAGCAACTAGGGTTAAGTGCCTTGCTCAAGGGAACATCGACAGATTTTCACCTAGTCGGCTCGGAGATTCAAACCAGCAAAACGATTCCAATCTTGTAAGACAACAAAATGTGGAAAAATGTGGGTGTGAATACTTGACTGTATTTTGTCTTCATTTGTTTGGATCCCAGGATGAGGACCTTGACTTGTTTTGTTTTGACACACTCTGGGAGTGTAATTCATTCCCCCCATTTTCTCCCCTCATCAATATTACAACACCACCTCTCTCTCTCGCTCTCTCAGGCTGCCAGTGGGCTCTCGCCTCATAACTCATTTAGATTTCTGCTTTTAATGTTCGCTTGCTTTCCTCTCTCCATCTCTACCGTCGGGTTTTAGCTGAAAGTTCTCCCTGAGTCGACTTGTCATTATATAGGACACATAAACCTTTGTCCTTCTCACCACAACTCTGGCTATAATGCACGATTGACTGCATGTCTTTTGATTTATGTGTATGTAGGCCTATTCAGAGGTTTTCAAAACCCGAGCCTGGAGGTCTGAAGTAATACTGGTGTTCTGTTCTACCTGATAATTCATTGTACTCACCTGGTGTCCCAGGTCTAAATTAGCCCTTGATTGGAGGAAAATAAGGAACACCAGCAGCTGAACTGGCTTCCGGGTCCAGATTTGAATTTGCCTTTGACCTGATAACCCCCTCAACCTATAGATGGGTATGGAAAAACAGTTTTACTAACAGCTAAACAGGCCACACCCATAGCTGACCTCTGATTGGTCCTTGCAGAAAATGACAGAATACAATTGGATATCCTCGGAGCATTGAGAGGTCGGTATCCAATCCTCCCCTTTGAAGGAATCAACACAATTCCCCAGGTGGATTCCTATATTGATCCCAAATGGAGGAAAGTAGCATAGATTATATACATTAGTGTTGTGTGGAATAACGCAGCCATCCCTGGGCCCCCTAGCCAGCCATCCCTGGGCCCCCTAGCCAGCCATCCCTGGGCCCCTGATAGCCAGCCATCCCTGGGCCCCTGATAGCCAGCCAACCCTGGGCCCCTGATAGCCAGCCATCCCTGGGCCCCTGATAGCCAGCCAACCCTGGGCCCCTGATAGCCAACCATCCCTGGGCCCCTGATAGCCAGCCAACCCTGGGCCCCTGATATCCAGCCATACCTGGGCCCCCTAGCCAGCCATCCCTGGGCCCCTGATAGCCAGCCAACCCTGGGCCCCCTAGCCAGCCATCCCTGGGCCCCCTAGCCAGCCATCCCTGGGCCCCCTAGCCAGCCATCCCTGGGCCCCCTAGCCAGCCATCCCTGGGCCCCTGATAGCCAGCCATCCCTGGGCCCCGTAGCCAGCCATCCCTGGGCCCCGTAGCCAGCCATCCCTGGGCCCCTGATAACCAGCCATCCCTGGGCCCCGTAGCCAGCCATCCCTGGGCCCCTGATAGCCAGCCAACCCTGGGCCCCGTAGCCAGCCAACCCTGGGCCCCATAGCCAGCCATCTCTGGGCCCCGTAGCCAGCCAACCCTGGGCCCCGTAGCCAGCCAACCCTGGGCCCCGATAGCCAGCCAGCCCTGGGCCAGCCAGCCATGGGCCCCATAGCCAGCCATCCCTGAGCACCGATAGCAAGCCATCTCTGGGCCCCATAGCCAGCCAACCCTGGGCCCCGTAGCCAGCCAACCCTGGGCCCCATAGCCAGCCAACCCTGGGCCCCGTAGCCAGCCATCTCTGGGCCCCGTAGCCAGCCAACCCTGGGCCCCGTAGCCAGCCAACCCTGGGCCCTGTAGCCAGCCAACCCTGGGCCCTGTAGCCAGCCATACCTGAACTACATAAGGAATAGGTTGCCATTTGGGACACAGATGGGATTGGAGTACATCATTAGCCTGCCCCGTCTCAATGAGATTCTATCTCAATGGAGCTAACCTGGATAGCTAGAGGTTAGATAAGTATAGCCAAACTAGGCTATTTGTTAGTGCTATCAATTAGAAATAGAGCTAGAATTATATTTTTCCTATCGCTGGCTCTCAGCCCAGTCATGTTTGGCTCAGTTGGTAGAGGATGTTGCTTGACAAAGCCAGGATTGTGGGTTCAATTCTATCCAAAAGTAAAATGTATGCAAACATGACTGTGAGCTTCTTTGGATAAAACAATCTAAATGTATATGTTTTATGAGCAAGAAATAATATATATATATATATACAGTGGGGAGAACAGGTATTTGATACACTGCCGATTTTGCAGGTTTTCCTACTTACAAAGCATGTAAAGGTCTGTAATATTTATCATAGGTACACTTCAACTGTGAGAGACGGAATCTAAAACAAAAATCCAGAAAATCACATTGTATGATTTTTAAGTAATTTATTAGCATTTTATTGCATGACATAAGTATTTGATCACCTATCAACCAGTAAGAATTCTGGTTCTCACAGACCTGTTAGTTTTTCTTTAAGAAGCCCTCCTGTTCTCCACTCATTACCTGTATTAATTGCACCTGTTTGAACTCGTTACCTGTATAAAAGACACCTGTCCACGCACTCAATCAAACAGACTCCAACCTCTCCACAATGGACAAGGCCAGAGAGCTGTGTAACGACATCATCGATAAAATTGTAGACCTGCACAAGAATGGGATGGGCTACAGGACAATAGGCAAGCAGCTTGGTGAGAAGGCAACAACTGTTGGCGCAATTATTAGAAAATGGAAGAAGGTCAAGGTGCCGTTCAATCACCCTCGGTCTGGGACTCCATGCAAGATCTCACCTCATGGGGCATCAATGATCATGAGGAAGGTGAGGGATCAGCCCCGAATTACACTGCAGGACCTGGTAAATGACCTGAAGAGAGCTGGGACCACAGTCTCAAAGAAAACCATTAGTAACACACTACGCCATCATGGATTAAAATCCTGCAGTGCACGCAAGGTCCCCCTGCTGAAGCCAGCGCATGTCCAGGCCTGTCTGAAGTTTGCCAATGACCATCTGGATGATCCAGAGGAGGAATGGGAGAAGGTCATGTGATCTGATGAGACAAAAATAGAGCTTTTTGGTCTAAACTCCTTCGCCGTGTATGGATGAAGAAGAAGGTTGAGTCAATCCCAAGAACACCATCCCTACTGTGAAGCATGGAGGTGGAAACATCATTCTTTGGGGATGCTTTTCTGCAAAGGGGACAGGATGACTGCACTGTATTGAGGGGAGGGTGGATGGGGCCATGTATCGCGAGATCTTGGCCAACAACCTCCTTCCCTCAGTAAGAGCATTGAAATTGGGTCGTGGCTGGGTCTGCCAGCATGACAATGACCCGAAACACACAGCCAGGGCAACTAAGGAGTGGCTCTTTAAGAAGCATCTCAAGGTCCTGGAGTGGCCTAGCCAGTCTCCAGACCTGAACCCAAAAGAACATCTTTGGAGGGAGCTGAAAGTCCGTATTGCCCAGCGACAGCCCCGAAACCTGAAGGATCTGGAGAAGGTCTGTATGGAGGAGTGGGCCAAAATCCCTGCTGCAGTGTGTGCAAACCTGGTCAAGAACTACAGGAAACGTATGATCTCTGTAATTGCAAACAAAGGTTTCTGAACCAAATATTAAGTTTTGCTTTTCTGATGTATCAAATACTTATGTCATGCAATAAAATACAAATGAATTACTTAAAAATCATACAATGTGATTTTCTGGATTTTTGTTTTAGATTCCGTCTCTCACAGTTGAATGGTACCTATGGTAAAAAAAAATACAGACCTCTACATGCTTTGTAAGCAGGAAAACCTGCAAATTTGGCAGTGTATCAAATACTTGTTCTCCCCACTGTATATATACACTGCTCAAAATATAAAGGGAACACTTAAACAACACAATGTAACTCCAAGTCAATCCCACTTCTGTGAAATCAAACTGTCGACTTAGGAAGCAACACTGATTGACAATAAATTTCACATGCTGTTGTGCAAATGGAATAGACAACAGTTGGAAATTATAGGCAATTAGCAAGACACCCCCAATAAAGGAGTGGTTCTGCAGGTGATGACCTCTCAGTTCCTATGCCTCCTGGCTGATGTTTTGGTCACTTTTGATTGCTGGCGATGCTTTCACTCTAGTGGTAGCATGAGACGGAGTCTACAACCCACACAAGTGACTCAGGTAGTGCAGCTCATCCAGGATGGCATATCAATGTGAGCTGTGGCAAAAAGGTTTGTTGTGTCTGTCAGTGTAGTGTCCAGAGCATGGAGGTGCTACGTGGAGGAGGCCGTAGGAGGGCAACAATCCAGCAGCAGGACAGCTACCTCCGCCTTTGTGCAAGGAGGAGCAGGAGGAGCACTGCCAGAGCCCTGCAAAATTACCTCCAGCAGGCCACAAATGTGCATGTGTCTGCTCAAACGGTCAGAAACAGACTCCATGAGGGTGGTATGAGGGCCCAACGTCCACAGGTGGGGGTTGTGCTTACAGCCCAACACCAAGCAGGATGTTTGGCATTTTCCAGAGAAGAAAAGATTGGCAAATTCGCCACTGGTGCCCTGTGCTCTTCACAGATGAAAGCAGGTTCACACTGAGGACGTGACAGACGTGACAGAGTCTGGAGACGCTGTGGAGAACGTTCTGCTGCCTGCAACATCCTCCAGCATCACCGGTTTGGTGGTGGGTCAATCATGGTGTGGGGTGGCATTTCTTTGGGGGGGCTGCACAGCCCTCCATGTGCTCGCCAGAGGTAGCCTGACTGTCATTAGGTACCGAGATGAGATCCTCAGATCCCTTGTGAGGCCATATGCTGGTGTGGTTGGCCCTGGGTTCCTCCTAATGCAAGACAATGCTTGACCTCATTTGGCTGGAGTGTGTCAGCAGTTCCTGCAAGAGGAAGTCATTGATGCTATGGACTGGCCCGCCCGTTCCCCAGACCTGAATCCAATTGAGCACATCTGGGACATCATGTCTCGCTCCATCCACCAATGCCACGTTGCACCACAGACTGTCCAGGAGTTGGCGGATGCTTTAGTCCAGGTCTGGGAGGAGATCCCACAGGAGACCATCCGCCACCTCATCAGGAGCATGCCCAGGCGTTGTAGGGAGGTCATACAGGCACGTGGAGGCCACATACACTACTGAGCCTCATTTTGATTTGTTTTAAGGACATTACATCACAGTTGGATCAGCCTGTAGTGTGGTTTTCCACTTTAATTTTGAGTGTGACTCCAAATCCAGACCTCCATGGGTTGATCAATTTGATTTCCATTGATCATTTTTGTGTGATTTTGTTGTCAGCACATTCAACTATGTAAACTATGTAAAGTATTTAATAAGACAATTAAATTCATTCAGATCTAGGATGTGTTATTTTAGTGTTCCCTTTATTTTTTTGAGCAGTGTATATATATATATATACACACAATTAAATGACCTTCCACACAGAGACTAGGGCATGGATGAGTGAGAGAGGGTGATAGCAACATAATGAGAGAGAGAAACAGAGAGACCAATAACGAAAGAGTTGTTGGAGACAGGGAACACAGGGAAGAAAGGAAGGATATTTGATGATTTGATTGGGTGAATGTGTCTGTCAGGGGATCAGACAAAGTGGCCCATCTCTTCGCTATCAGCAACCATCACACACTTAACTCTGGTTAGCTCTACACAAAAACAAAACATTAGCATTTTTGCCAACCACCGTTTTGTGTTTTGTTCCTCAGTGCTCCACCGCTGAGTGCTAACAGGACACATCCTCATTAAGAGGAAAGGGGTTGATGTAACGAGTGCGCTGGGAGTCGGGAAGAAAGTTCAGGGAGTGCCTAATTTAATAAAGAAATTAACAAAACAAGAAAACACAAAACAACGCACAGACATGAAACTGAAACTGAAACAATAACGCCTGGGTTAGGAACCAATGGGAGGGACATATATAGGGAAGGAACCAAAGGGAGTGACAGATAGAGGGTAGGAACCAATGGGAGAGACATATATAGGTTAGGAACTAATGGGAGGGACATATATAGGCTAGGAACCAATGGGAGGGACATATATAGGGAAGGAACCAAAGGGAGTGACAGATAGAGAGTAGGAACCAATGGGAGAGACATATATAGGTTAGGAACCAATGGGAGGGACATATATAGGCTAGGAACCAAAGGGAGTGACAGATAGAGAGTAGGAACCAATGGGAGAGACATATATAGGGAAGGAACCAATGGGAGGGACATATATAGGGAAGGAACCAAAGGGAGTGACAGATATAGAGTAGCAACCAATGGGAGAGACATATATAGGGAAGGAACCAAAGGGAGAGACATATATAGGGAAGGAACCAAAGGGAGAGACATATATAGGGAAGGAACCAAAGGGAGTGACATATATAGGGAAGGAACCAAAGGGAGTGACATATATAGGGAAGGAACCAAAGGGAGTGACATATATAGGGAAGGAACCAAAGGGAGTGATATATATAGGGAAGGAACCAAAGGGAGTGATATATATAGGGTAGGAACCAAAGGAAGGGACATATATAGAGAAGGAACCAAAGGGAGAGACATATATAGGGAAGGAACCAAAGGGAGTGACATATATAGGGAAGGAACCAAAGGGAGAGACATATATAGGGAAGGAACCAAAGGGAGTGACATATATAGGGATGGAACCAATGGGAGGGACATATATAGGGAAGGAACCAAAGGGATGGACATATATAGGGAGGGAACCAAAGGGAGACATATATAAAGGGAGTGACATATATAGGGAAGGAACCAAAGGGAGGGTAGGAACCAAAGGAAGGAACCAAAGGGAGTGATATATATAGGGTAGGAACCAAAGGAAGTGACATATATAGAGAAGGAACCAAAGGGAGAGACATATATAGGGAAGGAACCAAAAGGAACCAAAGAGTGACATATATAGGGAAGGAACCAAAGGATATATATAGGAAGGACAAAGGGAGAGACATATATAGGGAAGGAACCAAAGGGAGAGACATATATAGGGAAGGAACCAAAGGGAGAGACATATATAGGGAAGGAACCAAAGGGAGTGACATATATAGGGAAGGAACCAAAGGGAGTGATATATATAGGGTAGGAACCAAAGGGAGAGACATATATAGGGAAGGAACCAAAGGGAGTGACATATATAGGGATGGAACCAAAGGAAGTGACATATAGAGAAGGAACCAAAGGGAGAGACATATATAGGGAAGGAACCAAAGGGAGAGACATATATAGAGAAGGAACCAAAGGAAGTGACATATATAGAGAAGGAACCAAAGGGAGTGACATATATAGGGAAGGAACCAAAGGGAGTGACATATATAGGGAAGGAACCAAAGCGAGTGACATATATAGGGAAGGAACCAAAGGGAGAGATATATATAGGGAAGGAACCAAAGGGAGAGACATATATAGGGAAGGAACCAAAGGGAGAGACATATATAGGGAAGGAACCAAAGGGAGTGACATATATAGGGAAGGAACCAAAGGGAGAGACATATATAGGGAAGGAACCAAAGGGAGAGACATATATAGGGAAGGAACCAAAGGGAGTGACATATATAGGGAAGGAACCAAAGGGAGTGATATATATAGGGTAGGAACCAAAGGGAGAGACATATATAGGGAAGGAACCAAAGGGAGTGACATATATAGGGATGGAACCAAAGGGAGTGACATATATAGGGATGGAACCAAAGGAAGTGACATATAGAGAAGGAACCAAAGGGAGAGACATATATAGGGAAGGAACCAAAGGGAGAGACATATATAGAGAAGGAACCACAGGGAGAGACATATATAGAGTAGGAACCAAAGCGAGTGACAGATATAGGGAAGTTAATCAGGGAAGTGATGGAGTCCAGGTGAGTCTGATAACGAACAGGTGCGCGTTACGATGGTGACAGGTGTGTGCCAAAACGAGCAGCCTGGTGACCTAGAGGAGCACACCGTCACAGTCTGACAGTCTAAGAGGTACAGTATATACTTTGAGACAGAAAATGTGCAATAAAATGACTTCCGAAATGTAGAAAAGGCCATTAGTAAAACATACTCCACTGAGAAGTCTTTAAAAGTGTATTATTATATTATATAAATTAGTATTATCTTTAAAAGTGTATTATTATATTATATAAATTAGTATTATCTTTAAAAGTGTATTATTATATTGCAACGGATCTCTGAATAAATTGTTAGGAATTTGGAAATGTCTTTGTAAGAAGAACCCTTTCAACATCACACACACACACACACACACACACACACACACACACACACACACACACACACACACACACACACACACACACACACACACACACACACACACACACACACACACACACACACACACACACCTTCACACACACACAGGAGAGACACTATATCAATATATCACACAATATATCACAAGCCACTTTAAACAATGCTACCTTATATAATGTTACACCCTACATTATTCATCTCATATGCATATGTATATACTGTACTCTACAACATCACTGCATCCTTATGTAACACATGTATCACTAGCCACTTTAACTATGCCACTTTGTTTACTTTGTCTACACACTCATCTCATATGTATATACTGTACACACACCATCTACTGTATGCTGCTCTGTACCATCACTCATTCATATATCCTTATGTACATGTTCCTTATCCCCTTACACTGTGTATAAGACAGTAGTTTTGGAATTGTTAGTTAGATTACTTGTTGGTTTCACTGCATTGTCAACTAGAACACAAGCATTCACACACACACATTAACATCTGCTAACCATGTGTATGTGACAAATAAAATTTGATTTGATTTGATTTGACACTGAGAAGGATGAGTCAACCCATCATGGTCAAAAACACAAAAACACTGTTGGAGGAACTTCTAATTCTGCTGTGAGACTGAGAGCTCGTTGGTGTGTGAGGCTGTCCATTCTCTGCTGTGAGAGCTCGTTGGTGTGTGAGGCTGTCCATCCTCTGCTGTGAGAGCTCGTTGGTGTGTGAGGCTGTCCATCCTCTGCTGTGAGAGCTCGTTGGTGTGTGAGGCTGTCCATCCTCTGCTGTGAGAGCTCGTTGGTGTGTGAGGCTGTCCATCCTCTGCTGTGAGAGCTCGTTGGTGTGTGAGGCTGTCCATCCTCTGCTGTGAGAGCTCGTTGGTGTGTGAGGCTGTCCATCCTCTGCTGAGAGACTGAGAGCTTGTTGGTGTGTGAGGCTGTCCATCCTCTGCTGAGAGACTGAGAGCTCGTTGGTGTGTGAGGCTGTCCATCCTCTGCTGAGAGAGCTTGTTGGTGTGTGAGGCTGTCCATCCTTGGGGGTTGAGTGTTGCTGTATCATCCCTGCTCAAAGAGAATCTGAGACTCAGTGGGAGAGGATTTCCAATGCAGCTGGATGAGCTGGACAAATTCCAAGGTGTGGTGTCTGTGTGTGTGTGTTTGTCCACACGGCTTAGCGAAGGCACCAATTGAGTAATGAATGACTCACTTATGTCATGTCTACGGGACAACATTTTACATGACATTTACCTCCTGAGTGGCACAGCTGTCTAAGACACTGCATTTGCAGTGCTAGAGGTGTCACAATAGACCTTGGTTCAGTCCCAGGCTGTGTCACAACCCGGCTGTGATCGGGAGTCCAACAGGGCAACAGTGGTTCTGATCAGACCCGGGTTCAAATACTGTTTGAAATCTTTCAAATACTTTCAGTGTATGCTTTAGCCTGTCTTGAGTGCCAGATGGGCGGGGTTTGCACTTTTGGAATTGTTCTATTTGTCATTTTGCAAGCTCAATCAAGCACAGATAAAGCATGTGTGTGTGTGTGTGTGTGTGTGTGTGTGTGTGTGTGTGTGTGTGTGTGTGTGTGTGTGTGTGTGTGTGTGTGTGTGTGTGTGTGTGTGTGTGTGTGTGTGTGTGTGTGTGTGTGTGTGTGTGTGTGTGTGTCTACACATGTGTTTGTTAGGATTCCCAGCAGGATTAAAAGTTTGTCCCTAGTCCCCAGAAATAGCTCAGTCCCTGCACCTATAATCCCCAATCTCTGCACAGGTGACACCGGCTGCTCCAAAGCTAACCATCACCCACTACAGGTGAGAAACGCTTGGGGTGCGTTTAGTTGGCAGCAAATTGAAGAAAACGTTTTGCAACTGAAACTCCTACTACCATCTGCCTCAAAGTCATTTCCTACAATATCACCAGACCTTGGTTAAATTACTGTTTCACAAGACCTTGGTTAAATTACTGTTTCACCAGACCTTGGTTAAAATCCTGTTTCACCAGACCTGGTTTAAAATCCTGTTTCACCAGACCTTGGTTAAAATCCTGTTTCACCAAACCTGGGTTAAAATCCTGCTTCATCAGACCTAGGTTAAAATACTGCTTCATCAGACCTGGGTTAAAATCCTGCTTCATCAGACCTGGGTTAAAATCCTGCTTCATCAGACCTAGGTTAAAATCCTGCTTCATCAGACCTGGGTTAAAATCCTGCTTCATCAGACCTGGGTTAAAATCCTGCTTCATCAGACCTGGGTTAAAATCCTGCTTCATCAGACCTGGGTTAAAATCCTGCTTCACCAAGCCTGGGTTAAAATCCTGCTTCACCAAGCCTGGGTTAAAATCCTGCTTCATCAGACCTAGGTGAAAATACTGCTTGAAGTCGTACAAATCTTTTGCGCATATGCTCTAACCTGCCTGGCGTGGGAAGGATTTGGGACTATTCCATTGACCCATTAAGCCAGCACTCCCTCATAGACAGATCAAGTAAAGCAGGTCTTTATGTGACTGTTACGGTGGTCGTATTACCACACCGGCGGTCACGAGTCATGAAAGAAGTCAAATTCCAAATTCCAGATAATTAGGCTTCTCCAAACTCGGATGCTGCTGCTGCTGGTCATTAGTATCCTACCACCCATGTTAACTGCCTGGTACTCAGCACTCTATTGTCCCTCTAAACACTCTGACATCAATGTAAATGTAATTTCGAAAATCGAATCAAACACTTCATGAGAGGCCATGAGCTCATGTTGTGCAACATTTCTATAGGTTTTGTAATCACGAGAGAAAACAGAGTGATGGCCTCTATTAAAAAGAGAGAGGAAGTTCCCATCAGCTTTCTATAGGCTAAGCCTACTATATTGATTTCTCAACTTTCCTCATATTAAGCACATTGCTGCTCTTGACAACAGGAGTATAGTCTACCTGGCTGGTATGAAAATGAACCAGGGGAAAAGCGTCCTCCAGTCTCTATTTAACAGATGTCATATATTTCTTCCCGCTGCCCCTGGTTTGATACAGGTGCATGATAATGGTCCATTCAAAACCAAAACAAATTTCACACATATATAATATTTAGTATATGTATAGACAAGATTAAAACAAGAATAGTCTGATGACAATCACCTGTGAATGATATATTATCACTTGTGAAATGCAAGAAACAATGCCTTTTTTTGTGATTTTTTTCTAATCTTAGTGGGCACACTTCATGTAGCCCATAAGCCTATATGTTTTGATAAGGTTTGTATCACAACCAAACTGACCAAATATCTTTCTGTGTATAACCATCTAGTTAATAGTTGTCACACCCTAACCATAGTTTGCTTTGTATGTTTCTATGTTTTGTTTGGTCAGGGTGTGATCTGAGTGGGCATTCTATGTTGTGTGTCTAGTTTGTCTGTTTCTATGTTTTGTTTGGTCAGGGTGTGATCTGAGTGGGCATTCTATGTTACATGTCTAGTTTGTCTGTTTCTATGTTTTGTTTGGTCAGGGTGTGATCTGAGTGGGCATTCTATGTTGTGTGTCTAGTTTGTCTGTTTCTGTGTTTGGCCTGATATGGTTCTCAATCAGAGGCAGGTGTGTCTGTTTCTATGTTTTGTTTCTGATTGGGAGCCTATATTTAGTTTGTCCTGTTTTGTTTGTGTTGGGTTTTGTGGGTGATTGTTCCTGTCTTTGTTACACCAGATAGGGTTGTTTTTGGTTTTTCACGGTTCTTGTATATTGTCGTCTTTATTAAAGATCAAGATCAAAAATAACCACACTGCGTTTTGGTCCGCCTCTCTTTCACCAGAAGAAAACCGTTTAATAGTCAAATATAGAACCATCTAATTAATAGTCAAATATAGAACCATCTATTAAATAGTGAAATATATATATGGGAATATCACATTAAACAAAACAACTTCAGGTTAACACCAAGTTAACAGTTTTAAACATCTGGACTGGAACCTTACAGGGACAGATTCTCACACAAACACCTTTAGGTTTTAAAAGGAAAAAAATAGACTGAGATAAGATGTCACATCAGACTGCTTGGGACGCCCCAGGTTTTCTAGGGCACTGTTTTGCCAGGGTGACCAAACATGTCATGCATCCCAAATGGCACCCTGTTTCCTATGTAGTACACTACTTTGACCAGGGTCCTAAATAGGGAATAGGATGCCATTTAGGGGGACGGTGACGCCTGAGGACGAGGCAACTCGACCCCTGTCCATACTGCTGCTGTTACATAAGACAGAGAGAAAGTACAGCCCCAGGTTTGAACTCTGCCTCAGAGCAGAGAACAGAGAACATGACGTGAGCACAGAGGGGTAGTGTGCTAATATAGCACTGTGCCATGCCAGGGGATGGTCTGTGTGAAAGATGAGGTTGTTGAGGTTCCCATTTTGTATAATAGTCAGCAAAAAGTGTCTCTTGATCTTCCATATGGACCTTTATTTTGTGCCCTTTTCGTGACTAATCATTCCTAACATTCACAGGGTACTGTATTTTAATGACCTCTGAACAGCGGGGGGGGGTGTTACCGAGGGGAGGAGACTCAGGATATTAGACAATGAGGACTCTGAGTCAGCTAATGTAAATCTTTGTAAGTCTGGAACAGAAATGGGACAGGGCAAGCCCAAACAGTTTCAGCTGGACTTTCAACTGATTGAAGAATTAGCTCAGCAGGACTCATCCCTTGAGAGAGATACCCCCACCCCGAGCGGGTCAGACCAGACCTCTTCGTTATATAACCCCACAGACTAGCCACCCCGAGCGGGTCAGACCAGACCTCTTCGTTATATAGCCCCACAGACGAGCGAGCCACACCCAGCGGAAAGTCAACCTCCCAGCACAGAGTACTACCCCCTAATTGAAATGAAGGAGAAATTCACCCAGCTGGAGGTAAGGCAGGTGGAGCTGGAACAGCAGGTGATTACACTCCAGTCAGCACAGACCCAGACAACAGTCCAGCACAACAACACCCCGTTAACCAGACCCGGAGAGCTGGAGGTGGACAGAGACATATCTGCACTTTGGACAGTGGTGAGACAACTTCAACAGGAGAAAGAGCAGGAGCAGGAGAAGAAGAGAGGGTGAGGGGGATGGAGGAGAGGGTGAGGGGGATGGGGGAGAGGGATGGTGTGTGACAGAGAACAACCCACTAGAGAGGTGGCCACCCCCGCAGAGAATCCAGCAGAACAGCCCACCTCAGCTCCCGACAAAAGCCTCGACACCACAGCAGAACAGTCCACATCAGACCCTGACCATAGAGTCGACACCACAGCAGAACAGTCCACATCAGACCCTGACCATAGAGTCGACACCACAGCAGAACAGTCCACACCAGACCCTGACCATAGAGTCGACACCACAGCAGAACAGTCCACATCAGACCCTGACCATAGAGTCGACATCACAGCAGAACAGTCCACACCAGACCCTGACCATAGAGTCGACACCACAGCAGAACAGTCCACACCAGACCCTGACCATAGAGTCGACACCACAGCAGAACAGTCCACACCAGACCCTGACCATAGCCTCGACATCACAGCAGAACAGTCCACACCAGACCCTGACCATAGAGTCGACACCACAGCAGAACAGTCCACACCAGACCCTGACCATAGCCTCGACATCACAGCAGAACAGTCCACACCAGACCCTGACCATAGAGTCGACACCACAGCAGAACAGTCCACACCAGACCCTGACCATAGAGTCGACATCACAGCAGAACAGTCCACACCAGACCCTGACCATAGAGTCTGACACCCCTAGCAGAACAGTCAGCACCAGACCCTGACCATTGAGGACATCACAGCAGAACAGTCCACACCAGACCCTGACCATAGAGTCGACACCACAGCAGAACAGACAAATGAAGAACCCCAAGCCCAGGGGATCTCAACCCCTCTGAGCACCCCCTCTGTCAGATCACACCCGGTCAGCCACCCTGACAACCCCCCCACACCCATTGAGGACATACACAAGACACAGATTGTACTCCTTATGGACTCAAACGGGAAATATATACAAGAAAAAACTCCTGTGCCCAAACACCTTCTATCTGAGGACCAACTAGGTTCACCTAGCCACATGATAATACACCCAGCGCACCCTAGACCTTCTGTCTGAGGACCAACTAGGTTCACCGAGCCACATAATAATACACCCAGCGCACCCTAGACCTTCTGTCTGAGGACCAACTAGGTTCACCCAGCGCACCCTAGACCTTCTGTCTGAGGACCTACTAGGTTCACCCAGCGCACCCTAGACCTTCTGTCTGAGGACCAACTAGGTTCACCCAGCGCACCCTAGACCTTCTGTCTGAGGACCAACTAGGTTCACCCAGCGCACCCTAGACCTTCTGTCTGAGGACCAACTAGGTTCACCCAGCGCACCCTAGACCTTCTGTCTGAGGACCTACTAGGTTCACCCAGCGCACCCTAGACCTTCTGTCTGAGGACCAACTAGGTTCACCCAGCGCACCCTAGACCTTCTGTCTGAGGACCAACTAGGTTCACCTAGCCACATAATAATACACCCAGCGCACCCTAGACCTTCTGTCTGAGGACCAACTAGGTTCACCCAGCGCACCCTAGACCTTCTGTCTGAGGACCAACTAGGTTCACCCAGCGCACCCTAGACCTTCTGTCTGAGGACCAACTAGGTTCACCCAGCGCACCCTAGACCTTCTGTCTGAGGACCAACTAGGTTCACCCAGCGCACCCTAGACCTTCTGTCTGAGGACCAACTAGGTTCACCCAGCGCACCCTAGACCTTCTGTCTGAGGACCAACTAGGTTCACCTAGCCACATAATAATACACAGAGGCACAAACAACCTGAGAACACAGCAGGAAAGGGGAGCCACAGCACTGAAGGGAGTGATTGTAGCTCAGTTGGTAGAGCATGGCGCTTGTAACGCCAGGGTAGTGGGTTCGATCCCCGGGACCACCCATACATAGAATGTATGCACACATGACTGTAAGTCGCTTTGGATAAAAGCGTCTGCTAAATAGCATATATTACTATTACTTACTTCTCCTACATTTTCCCAAGGCACAAGTGGTTATCTCCACCTCGCTACCATACAGCATGTAAACACAAGTATTTCCCGTGACTGTGCCTCAAACCCAAATGTTTTCCTGGCCCACCACTCCACCCTGGACTGGAACAGCCTTTATGACCAGGTCGACCTATACAAGGCAGCAGTGCCCGGACTCTAAAGGACGTTGCTCTCAAACGCAGACCGAACACTTCACACAGGATCAACAGATCAATAGACACCCCACCCAGACCAGCGAGACACTCTCCCAGACCTGTGGGAACCCCGGACCTACACATAGAGGACCCACGCCGAGGGGACCTACATCCAGACCACAACACCACCAGCCACATCCACACCCCAGCCAATCAAACCCCCCACCCAAGTCAACCATGCACACACTCCATTGAGGCCACCTCAGATCAGGCCTATGCCCCTCCTGCCCACCCCACGCCCGCAAAGAGGGCCTCATCATGGAAGTCACACATATGCCCAGGCCGTGAGTGGGCAAACAGGCCCAACCCCCACTCTTATACTAGCCCAAGCCAATGGCATGTACCAGATGCTCAGCAGGCTCTGCTCACACTTACTGGCCCGAGGCCAAACCACACGACCAACAACGTTTGATACTTTATGGAACACAAATCCTTCACTATCTAATCCTGGAATATCCAAGGCCTGAGGTCATCTGCCTTTGGCCTAAAGAGCAGGAACCTGGACCTGGAGGTTACAGAGAGCTGGTAGTCCCATCCACCAAACTACCAGGTGTGAAAAAGGGAAGGGACTCAGGGGGTATGCTAAGATATCCCTCTAGTGGTGTGTGGGTTGTGCTTTGGCAAAGTGGGTGGGGTTATATCCTTCCTGTTTGGCCCTGTCTGGGGGTATCATCGGATGGGGCCACAGTGTCTACTGAACCCTGCTGTCTCAGCCTCCAGTATTTATGCTGCAGTAGTTTATGTGTCGGGGGGCTAGGGTCAGTTTGTTATATCTGGAGTACTTCTCCTGTCTTGTCTGGTGTCCTGTGTGAATTTAAGTATGCTCTCTCTAATTCTCTCTTTCTCTCTTTCTTTCTTCGGAGGACCTGAGCCCTAGGACCATGCCTCAGGACTACCTGGCATGATGACTCCTTGCTGTCCCCATTCCACCTGGCCGTGCTGCTGCTCCAGTTTCAACTGTTCTGCCTGTGATTATTATTATTTGACCATGCTGGTCATTTATGAACATTTGAACATCTTGGCCATGTTCTGTTATAATCTTCACCCGGCACAGCCAGAAGAGGACTGGCCACCTCTCATGGCCTTTCTAGGGAGTTTTTCCTAGCCACCGTGCTTCTACACCTGCATTGCTTGCTGTTTGGAGTTTTAGGCTGTGTCACACCCTGACCATAGTTTGCTTTGTATGTTTCTATGTTTGGTTTGGTCAGGGTGTGATCTGAGTGGGCATTCTATGTTGGATGTCTTGTTTGTCTATTTCTATGTCTGGCCTGATATGGTTCTCAATCAGAGGCAGGTGTCATTAGTTGTCTCTGATTGAGAATCATACTTAGGTAGCCTGGGTTTCACTGTGTGTTTGTGGGTGATTGTTCCTGTCTCTGTGTTTTGCACCAGATAGGACTGTTTTAGGTTTCGCTGTGTGTTTGTGGGTGATTGTTCCTGTCTCTGTGTTTTGCACCAGACTGGTTTTGGTTTTCCACGTTTATTGTTTTTGTTAGTTTATTCATGTCTAGTGTCTTTATTAAAGAACATGAATAACCACCACGCTGCATTTTGGTCTGCCTTTACTTCACCTAAAGAAAACTGTTACAGGCTGGGATTCTGTACAGCACTTTGAGATATCAGCTGATGTACGAAGGGATATATAAGTACATTTGATTTAATTTGGTATAGAGCAGACCTAACTCACTCCATTAAATTAATCAAAACAGGAACATGGCTAGAATAAATAAATTATTTTAAGAGGAAAATGTCCTCCTGTGTGCTACCTATATCCCCCCACTAGAATCCTCATACCCCCCCAGGGACCCCCCCCCCCCAGGGACATGTACTAGTCTGTGGCGACCTGAATCCCAGAACCGGACAAGAACCTGACACCTTCAGCACACAGGGACAAACACCTGCCTGCAGGTGACAGCATTCCCTCCCCCATATGCCCCCCTAGACACAACTATGACAACATAACCGACAAAAACGGGTCACAACTCCTGCAGCTCTGTCGCACGCTGGGTATATACATAGTCAATGTTAGGCTTCGAGGGGACTCCTATGGTAGGTACACCTATAGCTTATCTCTTGGCAGTAGTACTGTAGACTACTTTATCACTGACCTCAACCCGGAGTCTCTCAGAGTGTTCAGTCAGCCCACTGACACCCCTATCAGATCACAACAAAATCACAGTCTACCTGAACAGAGCAATACTCAATCATGAGGCATCAAAGCCAAAGGAACTGAATAATATTAAGAAATGCTATAGATGGAAGGAATGTAGTGTGGAAACCTACAAAAAAACAATTAGACAACAACAAATTCAATCCCTTTTAGAGAATTTCCTGGACTAAATGTCCCACTGTAAAAGTGTGGGTGTGAACTAGGCAGCAGAAAATCTTAACAGTATATTTGATCTCTCAGCTAAAATAAAAAAAATGAACAAAAACAAATGGTTTGATGAAGAATGTCAAAACCTGAGAAGGAAATTGAGAAACCTGTCCAACCAAAAACATAGAGAACCTGAGTCTACGCCTTCACTAAAACATTACAGATATACACTACGGAAAAAGAAGGAACAGCACGTCAGAAATCAGCTCAATGTAATTAAAGAATCCACAGACTATAACCACTACCGGGAAAATTGGAAAACATTAGACAAACAACAACACAAAGAATGATCTATCCAAAACAGAGATGTATGGGTAAACCACTTCTCCAGTCATGTTGGCCCTATAACAAACAACAAACAGCCAAAACATATACATGATCAAATACAAATCTTAGAATCAACTATTAAAGACTACCAGAACCCACTGGATTCTCTAATTATATTGAATGAACTACAGGACAAAATAAAAACCCTCCAACCCAAAAAGGCCTGTGATGTTGATGGTATCCTCAATGAAATTATCAAATATGCACACAACAAATTACGATTGGCTATACTTAAACTCTCTAACATCGTCCTTAGCGCTGGCATCTTCCCCAATATTTGGAAAAAATGACTGATCACCCCAATCTACAAAAGTGGAGACAAATTTGACCCCAATACCTGCAGTGGGATATGAGTCAACAACAACCTTGGGGAAATCCTATGCATTATCATTAACAGCAGACTTGTACATTGTCTCAATTAAATCAATGTACTGAGCAAAGGCAAAGTATTCTCATGTATTGTTGATTTTTTTTAAAGCCTTTTGGCATAAGGGTCTACTGTACAAATTGATGGAAAGTGGTATTGGGGGAAAACATACAACATTATAAAATCCATGTACACAAACAACAAGTGTGCAGTTAAAATAGGCAAAAAACACACCCATTTCTTCCCACAGGGTCGTGGGGTGAGACAGGGACGCAGCTTAAGCCCCACCCTCTTCAATATATATATATATATATCAACGAATTGGCAAGGGCACTAGAACAGTCTGCAGCACATGTGCTCACCTTACTAGAATCTCAAGTCAAATGTATCCTGTTTGCTGATGATCTGGTGCTTCTGTCACCAACCAAGGAGGGCCTTCAGCAGCACCTAGATCTTCTGCACAGATGCTGTCAGACCTGGGCCCTGACAGTAAAACTCAGAAAGACCAAAATAATGGCGTTCCAAAAAAGGTCCAGTCACCAGGATCACAAATCAAATTCCATCTAGGCACTGTTGCACTAGAGCACACAAAAAACTATACATACCTTGGCCTAAACATCAGCGCAACAGGTAACTTCCACAAAGCTGTGAACGATCTGAGAGACAAGGCAAGAAGGGCATTCTATGCCATCAAAAGAAACATAAAATTCAACATTCCAATTTGGATCGGGCTAAAAATACTTCAATCAGTTATAGAACTGTCATGATAATTTTCAATCCCAATGATGATAACTAACAATTATTTAAGCTTTGACCAATCTCCGAGGTTTGTAAGACCCTGGGTTTAATAATAATTAGGCAAAGACTCAGCTTCTGCAAAAGGCTGATTTCTTTATTCACGAGAACGTTCTCAAGATTAAAATACAAAGACGTCATTTTATAACTCTCACCACCCTACCTACTTCCACGCACACACAGACACACAAACAGTAGGTGGGATGTATCTTTCCCACAGTCCTCATTCCTCGTTTATCACTTCCAGGCTGGCAGTTCTATCCTCCAGAGATTAGAGGGACCTTTACAGGACTCCCTTTCCTGTCGGAAGTTTCTTAGAGTTCCAAACATGTCAGGTCATGCATAGTTTAATTGTTCTCTGTATTTTCTTAGTCATACATAGACATTTCTCTCCCTTACTGGTCTCGACCAAACCTTATTAGACTTAAGTTTATAACTTGAATTATTCATTATACATGTTACATAATCTAAAAATTACTAATAGTTACGTTTGTCTAATTAATCATACATGTTACACGTTTCTGTCATGCAGGTGAAAGAGGACCCAAAAGCGACTTGGCGAAAACAGAGTCTTTAATCCAGTAAAGTTAATACAAACAAAAAACACAACTTTCACTCGAAATGACGAGGACAAACTGGAGACTCGATCTTGAACAGCAGGTGAACAGCAGGTTGCCTCGGGAAGGCACTTGAACCAGACAGACTCAGACACCTGCTCACCACGCAGCATCTGAGGAAAACACGACACGACAGGGCGATACACAAACACAGCACGGTGAATTCTAGACAAGGAACCGACAGGACAGGAACGGAACACAAAGGAAGAAATAGGGACTCTAATCAGGGGAAAGGATCGGGAACAGGTGTGGGAAGACTAAATGATTGATTAGGGGAATAGGAACAGCTGGGAGCAGGAACGGAACGATAGAGAGAAGAGAGAGCGAGAGAGTGAGAGAGGGAGGGGGAGAGAGAGGGATAGAAAGAGGGAAAGAACCTAATAAGACCAGCAGAGGGAAACGAATAGAATGGGAAGCACAGGGACAAGACAAGATAATAAATGACAAAACATGACAGTACCCCCCACTCACCGAGCGCCTCCTGGCGCACTCGAGGAGGAATCCTGGCGGCAACGGAGGAAATCATCAATGAGTGAACGGTCCAGCACGTCCCGAGACGGAACCCAACTCCTCTCCTCAGGACCGTAACCCTCCCAATCCACTAAGTATTGGTGGCCCCGTCCCCGAGAACGCATGTCCATGATCTTATGTACCTTGTAAATAGGTGCGCTCTCGACAAGGACGGGAGGGGGGAGGGAAGACGAACGGGGTGCGAAGAAAGGGCTTGACACAGGAGACATGGAAGACAGGATGGACGCGACGAAGATGTCGCGGAAGAAGCAGTCGCACAGCGACAGGATTGACGACCTGGGAGACACGGAACGGACCAATGAACCGCGGAGTCAACTTACGAGAAGCTGTCGTAAGAGGAAGGTTGCGAGTGGAAAGCCACACTCTCTGGCCGCAACAATACCTTGGACTCTTAATCCTGCGTTTATTGGCGGCTCTCACAGTCTGTGCCCTGTAACGGCAAAGTGCAGACCTCACCCTCCTCCAGGTGCGCTCACAACGTTGGACAAACGCTTGAGCGGAGGGAACGCTGGACTCGGCAAGCTGGGATGAGAACAGAGGAGGCTGGTAACCCAGACTACTCTGAAACGGAGATAACCCGGTAGCAGACGAAGGAAGCGAATTGTGAGCGTATTCTGCCCAGGGGAGCTGTTCTGCCCAAGACGCAGGGTTTCTGAAAGAAAGGCTGCGTAGTATGCGACCAATCGTCTGATTGGCCCTCTCTGCTTGACCGTTAGACTGGGGATGAAACCCGGAAGAGAGACTGACGGACGCACCAATCAAACGACAGAACTCCCTCCAAAACTGTGACGTGAATTGCGGGCCTCTGTCTGAAACGGCGTCTAACGGGAGGCCATGAATTCTGAATACATTCTCGATAATGATTTGTGCCGTCTCCTTAGCGGAAGGAAGTTTAGCGAGGGGAATGAAATGTGCCGCCTTAGAGAACCTATCGACAACCGTAAGAATCACAGTCTTCCCCGCAGACAAAGGCAGACCGGTAATGAAGTCTAGGGCGATGTGAGACCATGGTCGAGAAGGAATGGGGAGCGGTCTGAGACGACCGGCAGGAGGAGAGTTACCCGACTTAGTCTGCGCGCAGTCCGAACAAGCAGCCACGAAACGGCGCGTGTCACGCTCCTGAGTCGGCCACCAAAAGCGCTGGCGAATAGACGCAAGAGTGCCTCGAACACCGGGATGACCAGCTAACTTGGCAGAGTGAGCCCACTGAAGAACAGCCAGACGAGTGGAAACAGGAACGAAAAGGAGGTTACTAGGACAAGCGCGCGGCGACGCAGTGTGCGTGAGTGCTTGCTTAACCTGTCTTTCAATTCCCCAGACTGTTAACCCGACAACACGCCCATAAGGAAGAATCCCCTCGGGATCAGTAGAAGCCACAGAAGAACTAAACAGACGGGATAAGGCATCAGGCTTGGTGTTCTTGCTACCCGGACGGTAAGAAATCACAAACTCGAAACGAGCGAAAAACAACGCCCAACGAGCTTGACGGGCATTAAGTCGTTTGGCAGAACGGATGTACTCAAGGTTCTTATGGTCTGTCCAAACGACAAAAGGAACGGTCGCCCCCTCCAACCACTGTCGCCATTCGCATAGGGCTAAGCGGATGGCGAGCAGTTCACGGTTACCCACATCATAGTTGCGCTCAGATGGCGACAGGCGATGAGAAAAATAAGCGCAAGGATGAACCTTATCGTCAGACTGGAAGCGCTGGGATAGAATGGCTCCCACGCCTACCTCTGAAGCGTCAACCTCGACAATGAATTGTCTAGTGACGTCAGGAGTAACGAGGATAGGAGCGGACGTAAAACGTTCTTTTAGAAGATCAAAAGCTCCCTGGGCGGAACCGGACCACTTAAAACACGTCTTGACAGAAGTAAGAGCTGTGAGAGGGGCAGCAACTTGACCGAAATTACGAATGAAACGCCGATAGAAATTAGCGAAACCTAAAAAGCGCTGCAACTCGACACGTGACCTTGGAACGGGCCAATCACTGACAGCTTGGACCTTAGCGGAATCCATCTGAATGCCTTCAGCGGAAATAACGGAACCGAGAAAAGTAACGGAGGAGACATGAAAAGAGCACTTCTCAGCCTTTACGTAGAGACAATTCTCTAAAAGGCGCTGTAGAACACGTCGAACGTGCTGAACATGAATCTCGAGTGACGGAGAAAAATCAGGATATCGTCAAGATAGACAAAAACAAAGATGTTCAGCATGTCTCTCAGAACATCATTAACTAATGCCTGAAAAACAGCTGGCGCATTGGCGAGACCAAACGGCAGAACCCGGTACTCAAAATGCCCTAACGGAGTGTTAAACGCCGTTTTCCACTCGTCCCCCTCTCTGATGCGCACGAGATGGTAAGCGTTACGAAGGTCCAACTTAGTAAAGCACCTGGCTCCCTGCAGAATCTCGAAGGCTGATGACATAAGGGGAAGCGGATAACGATTCTTAACCGTTATGTCATTCAGCCCTCGATAATCCACGCAGGGGCGCAGAGTACCGTCCTTCTTCTTAACAAAAAAGAACCCCGCCCCGGCCGGAGAGGAAGAAGGCACTATGGTACCGGCGTCAAGAGACACAGACAAATAATCCTCGAGAGCCTTACGTTCGGGAGCCGACAGAGAGTATAGTCTACCCCGAGGAGGAGTGGTCCCCGGAAGGAGATCAATACTACAATCATACGACCGGTGAGGAGGAAGGGAGTTGGCTCGGGACCGACTGAAGACCGTGCGCAGATCATGATATTCCTCCGGCACTCCTGTCAAATCGCCAGGTTCCTCCTGAGAAGTAGGGACAGAAGAAACGGGAGGGATGGCAGACATTAAACACTTCACATGACAAGAAACGTTCCAGGATAGGATAGAATTACTAGACCAATTAATAGAAGGATTATGACATACTAGCCAGGGATGACCCAAAACAACAGGTGTAAACGGTGAACGAAAAATCAAAAAAGAAATAGTCTCACTGTGGTTACCAGATACTGTGAGGGTTAAAGGTAGTGTCTCAAATCTGATACTGGGAAGATGACTACCATCTAAGGCGAACATGGGCGTAGGCTTCTCTAACTCTCTGAAAGGAATGTCATGTTTCCGAACCCATGCTTCGTCCATGAAACAACCCTCAGCCCCAGAGTCTATCAAGGCACTACATGTAGCACCCGAACCGGTCCAGCGTAGATGGACCGACAAAGTAGTACAGGATTTTGATGGAGAGACTTGAGTAGTTGCGCTCACCTGTAGCCCTCCGCTTACAGATGAGCTCTGGCTTTACTGGACATGAATTAACAAAATGTCCAGCAACTCCGCAATAGAGGCACAGGCGGTTGGTGATCCTCCGTTCCCTCTCCTTAGTCGAGATGCGAATCCCTCCCAGCTGCATGGGCTCAGACTCTGAGCCAGAGGAGGGAGATGGTTGCGATGCGGAGCAGGGAAACACCGTTGATGCGAGCTCTCTTCCACGAGCCCGGTGACGAAGATCTACCCGTCGTTCTATGCGGATGGCGAGAGCAATCAAAGAGTCCACATCTGAAGGAACCTCCCGGGAGAGAATCTCATCCTTAACCACTGCGTGGAGTCCCTCCAGAAAACGAGCGAGCAGCGCCGGCTCGTTCCACTCACTAGAGGCAGCAAGAGTGCGAAACTCAATAGAATAATCCGTTATGGACCGTTCACCTTGGCATAAGGAAGCCAGGGCCCTAGAAGCCTCCCTACCAAAAACTGAACGGTCAAAACCCGAATCATCTCCTCTTTAAAGTTCTGGAACTTGTTAGAGCAATCAGCCCTTGCCTCCCAGATAGCTGTGCCCCATTCTCGAGCCCGGCCAGTAAGGAGTGAAATGACGTAAGCAACCCGAGCTCTCTCTCTAGAGTATGTGTTGGGTTGGAGAGAGAACACAATCTCACACTGCGTGAGAAAGGAGCGGCACTCAGTGGGCTGCCCGGAGTAGCAAGGTGGGTTATTAACCCTAGGTTCTGGAGGCTCGGCAGGCCAGGAAGTAACAGGTGGCACGAGACGTAGACTCTGGAACTGTCCAGAGAGGTCGGAAACCTGAGCGGCCAGGTTCTCCACGGCATGGCGAGCAGCAGACAATTCCTGCTCGTGTCTGCCGAGCATGGCTCCTTGGATCTCGACGGCAGTGTAACGAGCGTCTGAAGTCGCTGGGTCCATTCCTTGGTCGGTTCCTTCTGTCATGCAGGTGAAAGAGGACCCAAAAGCGACTTGGCGAAAACAGAGTCTTTAATCCAGTAAAGTTAATACAAACAAAAAACACAACTTTCACTCGAAATGACGAGGACAAACTGGAGACTCGATCTTGAACAGCAGGTGAACAGCAGGTTGCCTCGGGAAGGCACTTGAACCAGACAGACTCAGACACCTGCTCACCACGCAGCATCTGAGGAAAACACGACACGACAGGGCGATACACAAACACAGCACGGTGAATTCTAGACAAGGAACCGACAGGACAGGAACGGAACACAAAGGAAGAAATAGGGACTCTAATCAGGGGAAAGGATCGGGAACAGGTGTGGGAAGACTAAATGATTGATTAGGGGAATAGGAACAGCTGGGAGCAGGAACGGAACGATAGAGAGAAGAGAGAGCGAGAGAGTGAGAGAGGGAGGGGGAGAGAGAGGGATAGAAAGAGGGAAAGAACCTAATAAGACCAGCAGAGGGAAACGAATAGAATGGGAAGCACAGGGACAAGACAAGATAATAAATGACAAAACATGACAGTTTCAGGGTGGAATTCTTTAGTCATTACCTTAAACATATAGATTCCCTTATCAAGAACCCATTGCCCTTTATGGTTGTGAGGTCTGAGGTCCGCTCAACAACCAGGAATTCACAAAATTTAACAAACACCATATTGAGACTGCATGCAGAATTCTGCAAAAATATCCTCTGGGAACAATGTAAAACACCAAATAATGCATGCTGAGCAGAATTAGGCCAGTAACTGCTAATTATCAAAATCCAGAAAAGAGACATTAAATTCCACAACCACCTAAAAGAAAGTGATTCCCAAACCTTCCACAACAAAGCTATCACCTACAGAGAAAATAGTCCCCTAAGCAAGCTGGTCCTGGGGCTCTGTTCACAAATACAAACCCCACAGAGCCCCAGGACAGCAACACAATTAGATACAACCAAATCATGAGAAATACAAAAAACAGAGCAAACTAGAATGCTATTTGGTCCTAAACAGAGAGTACACAGTGGCAGAATACCTAACCACTGTGACTGACCCAAACTTAACTTAAGGAAATCTTTGACTATGTACTGACTCAGTGAGCATAGCCTTGCTATTGAGAAAGGCCGCCGTAGGCAGACCTGGCTCTCAAGAGAAGACAGGCTATGTGCACACTGCCCACAAAATGAGGTGGAAACTGAGATGCACTTCCTAACCTCCTGCCAAATGTATGACCATATTAGAGACACATATGTCCCTCAGATTACACAGATTACACAGATTACACAGATTACTCAGATTACACAGATTACACAGATTACTCAGATTACACAGATTACACAGATTACTCAGATTACACAGATTACACAGATTACACAGATTACACAGATTACACAGATTACACAGATCCAGAAAGAATTTGAAAACAAACCCAACAAGAAAAGGGCAACCAGTGAATAACAACAACCCATATTTATGCTTATTTATTTTCCCTTTTGCACTTTAACCATTTGTACATCATTACAACACTGTATATAGACATAATATGACATTTGTAATGTATTTACAGTTTTGGAACTTCTCTGAATGTTTACTGTTCATTGTTGTTGTATATTTCACTGCTGTTTATTATCTATTCCACGTGCTTTAGCAATGTTAACACATGTTTCCCATGTCAATAAAGCCCCTTGAATTGAATTGAGAGAGAAAGAGAAAGAGACGGCGAATGAGACGGAGATGTATAGATAAACTGGACAGCTAATGAAATCAGCAATAGCTGAGTCAAAGAAAAGTCCCAGTCTCACTCACACAAGAGAGAGAGAGAGAGAGAGAGAGAGAGAGAGAGAGAGAGAGAGAGAGAGAGAGAGAGAGAGAGAGAGAGAGAGAGAGAGAGAGAGAGAGAGAGAAACTGTCACGCCCTGACCTTAGATTGCTTTATATGTTTCTATTTTGTTTGGTGAGGGTGTGATTTGGGTGGGCATTCTATGTTTGTATGTCTAGGTTTTTGTATTTCTATGTTTCGGCCGGGTATGGTTCTCAATCAGGTACAGCTGTCATTGGTTGTCTCTGATTGGGAATCATACTTAGGTAGCCTGTTAGGTAGTCTGTTTTTCCACTTTTAGTGGTGAGTAGTTGTAATTTCTGTTTAGTGTTTGTTTCACCTTGCAGGATTGTTTCGGGTTTCCTTATATATGTCTCTCCCTTTGGTTCCTCCCCTATATATGTCTCTCCCTTTGGTTCCTTCCCTATATATGTCTCTCCCTTTGGTTCCTTCCCTATATATATCTCTCCCTTTGGTTCCTTCCTTATATATGTCTCTCCCTTTGGTTCCTGCCCTATATATGTCTCTCCCTTTGGTTCCTTCCCTATATATGTCTCTCCCTTTGGTTCCTTCCCTATATATGTCTCTCCCTTTGGTTCCTTCCTTATATATGTCTCTCCCTTTGGTTCCTTCCTTATATATGTCTCTCCCTTTGGTTCCTTCCCTATATATGTCTCTCCCTTTGGTTCCTTCCCTATATATGTCTCTCCCTTTGGTTCCTTCCCTATATATGTCTCTCCCTTTGGTTCCTTCCCTATATATGTCTCTCCCTTTGGTTCCTTCCCTATATATGTCTCTCCCTTTGGTTCCTTCCCTATATATGTCACTCCCTTTGGTTCCTTCCCTATATATCCTTTGTCACTCCCTTTGGTTCCTTCCCTATATATGTCACTCCCTCCCTTTGGTTCCTGGTTCCTTCCTTCCCTATATATGTCACTCCCTTTGGTTCCTTCCCTATATATGTCACTCCCTTTGGTTCCTTCCCTCTCCCTTTGGTTCCTTCCCTATATGTCTCTCCCTTTGGTTCCTTCCCTATATATGTCTCTCCCTTTGGTTCCTCCCCTTATATGTCTCTCCCTTTGGTTCCTTCCCTATATATGTCACTCCCTTTGGTTCCTTCCCTATATATGTCACTCCCTTTGGTTCCTTCCCTATATATGTCTCTCCCTTTGGTTCCTTCCCTATATATGTCTCTCTCAGGATTGTTTCGGGTTTTCCTTTTGTTATTTTTGTATTCAGTTTCCTTCCCATGAACCGCTGCATTTTGTCTGACAATTCCCCTTCTTCCGATGAAAGACGTTACACATTCCTTCCCTATATATCTCCCTTTGGTTCCTTCCCTATATATGTCTCTCTCAGGATTGTTTAAGGAAGGAACCAAAGGTTTTCCTTTTGTTATTTTTGTATTCAGTGTTCAGTTCCTTATAATAAAGATGAACACGAACATGAACCGGGAGAGACTGCATTTTGGAAGGAACCAAAGGAGAGACATATATAGGAAGGAACCAAGGGAGAGACATATTAGGGAAGGAACCAGACGGGAGAGACATTATATAAGGAAGGAACAAAGGGAGAGACATATATAAGGAAGGAACCAAAGGGAGAGACATATATAAGGAAGGAACCAAAGGGAGGAAGACAAAGGGATATAAGGAAGGAACCAAAGGAGAGACATATATAAGGAAGGAACCAAAGACATATATAGGGAAGGAACCAAAGGGAGAGACATATATAAGGAAGGAACCAAAGGGAGAGGAAGGAACAAAGGGAGGAAGGAACATATATAAGGAAGGAACCAAAGGGAGAGACATATATAGGGAAGGAACCAAAGGGAGAGACATATATAAGGAAGGAACCAAAGGGAGAGACATATATAAGGAAGGAACCAAAGGAGAGACATATATAAGGAAGGAACCAAAGGGAGAGACATATATAAGGAAGGGGAACATATATAAGGAAGGAACCAAAGGACATATATAAGGAAGGAACCAAAGGACATATATAAGGAAGGAACCAAAGGGAGAGACATATATAAGGAAGGAACCAAAGGGAGAGACATATATATATAGGAAGGAACCAAAGGGAGAGACATATATATATAAGGAAGGAACCAAAGGGAGAGACATATATAAGGAAGGAACCAAAGGAAGTGACATATATAAGGAAGGAACCAAAGGGAGAGACATATATAAGGAAGGAACCAAAGGGAGAGACATATATAAGGAAGGAACCAAAGGGAGAGACATATATAAGGAAGGAACCAAAGGGAGAGACATATATAAGGAAGGAACCAAAGGGAGAGACATATATAAGGAAGGAACCAAAGGGAGAGACATATATAAGGAAGGAACATAAAGGGAACCAAAGAGACATATATAAGGAAGGAACCAAAGGGAGAGACATATATAGGGAAGGAACCAAAGGGAACATATATAAGGAAGGAACAAAGGGAGAGACATATATAGGAAGGAACCAAAGGAACATATATAAGGAAGGAACAAAGGGAGAGACATATATAAGGAAGGAACCAAAGGGAGAGACATATATAAGGAAGGAACCAAAGGGAGAGACATATATAGGGAAGGAACCAAAGGGAGAGGAACCAAAGGGAGAGACATATATAAGGAAGGAACCAAAGGGAGAGACATATATAAGGAAGGAACCAAAGGGAGAGACATATATAAGGAAGGAACCAAAGGGAGAGACATATATAAGGAAGGAACCAAAGGGAGAGACATATATAGGGAAGGAACCAAAGGGAGAGACATATATAAGGAAGGAACCAAAGGGAGAGGAAGGAACCAAAGGGAGAGACATATATAGGAAGGAACCAAAGGGAGAGACATATATAAGGAAGGAACCAAAGGGAGAGACATATATAAGGAAGGAACCAAAGGGAGAGACATATATAGGGAAGGAACCAAAGGGAGAGACATATATAGGGAAGGAACCAAAGGGAGAGACATATATAAGGAAGGAACCAAAGGGAGAGACATATATAAGGAAGGAACCA
>NC_060196.1:60495722-60502135 GCF_021184085.1 Oncorhynchus gorbuscha | reverse complement strand
TAAACGTACAGAAGATAACAGTCAGTCCTTGTGGCGGTAGCTCTGAGTATGAATCTGAGAGTGGTTACATTTCTACAGGCCCATCCCTCAGCTTTTTACCTAAACAGAGGTGTGTGGGGGGGACACACTTTGTAATTGCTTAAATTAAGGGTTCTAGCTTTCAGCTCAGGGGGTTGGTGCCAGTTGTGGTTATAGTGGTGTGAGCCAATGAGGGACATTGCAGGCATTTTAGGGGGAAGAGGAGGGGAACGAGGAGGGAACTGAACACATGGGGAGAAAGATTGAAGAGGCAGCAAATTCGGAGAGTAGAGGGAGTGTTGTCAGTGTTTTGGGGGAGGAGAGGGAGTGTTGTCAGTGTTTGGGGGAAGAGAGTGAGTGTTGTCAGTGTTTGGGGGAAGACAGGGAGTGTTGTCAGTGTTTGGGGGAGGACAGGGAGTGTTGTCAGTGTTTGGGGGAGGACAGGGAGTGTTGTCAGTGTTTGGGGGAAGAGAGGGAGTGTTGTCAGTGTTTGGGGGAGTAGAGGGAGTGTTGTCAGTGTTTGGGGGAAGAGAGGGAGTGTTGTCAGTGTTTGGGAGAGTAGAGGGAGTTAGAGATAAAATAGTGTCTAAAGAATCTGGACGTTTACTTCAGGAATATCATATCGGACATGTTGTCTAACAATATCTCTCTTCCAAATTTTTGCACAGTGCTGTGTGAGGAAATACGTGTGTGTGTGTGTGTGTGTGTGTGTGTGTGTGTGTGTGTGTGTGTGTGTGTGTGTGTGTGTGTGTGTGTGTGTGTGTGTGTGTGTGTGTGTGTGTGTGTGTGTGTGTGTGTGTGTGCATTCATGTGTGCATCACCCAGTGAGAGTGTATGGTAGCATGTGTATGTTCCTGCCAGTACATGTGTGTGTTCCTGCCAGTACACGTGTGTGTTCCTACCAGTACATGTGTGTGTTCCTGCCAGTACATGTGTGTGTTCCTGCCAGTACATGTGTGTGTTCCTGCCAGTACATGTGTGTTCCTGCCAGTACATGTGTGTTCCTGCCAGTACATGTGTGTGTTCCTGCCAGTACATGTGTGTGTTCCTGCCAGTACATGTGTGTATTCCTGCCAGTACATGTGTGTTCCTGCCAGTACATGTGTATGTTCCTGCCAGTACATGTGTGTTCCTGCCAGTACATGTGTATGTTCCTGCCAGTGCATGTGTGTGTTCCTGCCAGTACATGTGTGTTCGTGTTGCTTGGTGAAATGGTCTTATAATCTAGGTATAATCCCTGTGTGTCTGACTAGATGATAATCCCTCTGTGTCTCTGTGTTGGGAAATAAACAAGCCTTAACCTTAACCCTCGGGGTCACAGAAACCTTCACCTTCACAGGAACCTTTACCTTCACAGGAACCTTTACCTTCACAGAAACCTTCACCTTCACAGGAACCTTTACCTTCACAGAAACCTTAACCCTCGGGGTCACAGGAACTTTTACCTTCACAGGAACCTTTACCTTCACAGGAACCTTCACCTTCACAGAAACCTTCACCTTCACAGGAACCTTTACCTTCACAAAAACCTTCACCTTCACAGGAACCTTCACCTTCACAGGAACCTTCACCTTCACAGAAACCTTTACCATCACAGAAACCTTCACAGGAACCTTGACCTTCACAGAAACCTTTACCTTCACAGGAACCTTCACCTTCACAGAAACCTTTACCTTCACAGAAACCTTCACCTTCACAGGAACCTTCACAGAAACCTTTACCTTCACAGGAACCTTTACTTTCACAGGAACCTTTACCTTCACAGAAACCTTTACCTTCAGGAACCTTTACCTTCACAGGAACCTTTACCTTCACAGAAACCTTAACCCTCGGGGTCACAGGAACTTTTAACTTCACAGGAACCTTCACCTTCACAGGAACCTTCACAGAAACCTTTACCTTCACAGAAACCTTCACAGAAACCTTCACCTTCACAGAAACCTTTACCTTCACAGGAACCTTTACGTTCACAGGAACCTTTACCTTCACAGAAACCTTTACCTTCACAGAAACCTTTACCTTCACAGGAACCTTTACCTTCACAGAAACCTTAACCCTCGGGGTCACAGAAATCTTTACCTTCACAGAAACCTTCACCTTCACAGAAACTTTCACCTTCACAGAAACCTTCACCTTCACAGAAACCTTTACCTTCACAGAAACCTTAACCCTCGGGGTCACAGAAACCTTTACCTTCACAGGGACCTTTACCTTCACAGAAACCTTTAACTTCACAGAAACCTTTACCTTCACAGGAACCTTTACCTTCACAGAAACCTTTACCTTCACAGGAACCTTTACCTTCACAGAAACCTTTACCTTCACAGGAACCTTTACCTTCACAGAAACCTTTACCTTCACAGAAACCTTTACCTTCATGGAACCCTTTACCTTCACGGGAACCTTTACCTTCACAGAAACCTTTACCTTCACAGGAACCTTTACCTTCACAGGGACCTTTACCTTCACAGAAACCTTTACCTTCACAGGAACCTTTACCTTCACAGAAACCTTTACCTTCACAGAAACCTTAACCTTCACAGGAAGCTCAGTCTTGGGGGTGACTGACCAGAGCACACAACTCTCCCATGGAAAAAGTACTGCCTCAGTCAACACACACAGATATATACACGGAGTGAACAAAACATTAGGAAAACCTTTCAAATATTTAGTCGTACCCCCTTTCCCCTCAGAACAGCCTCAACTCATCAGGGACTTTACAAGGTGTTCCTCAGGGATGCTGGCCCATGTTGACTCCAATGCTTCCCACAGTTCTGTCAAATTGGCTGGATGTCCTTTGCGTGGTGGACTATTCTTGATACACACGGGAAACTGTTGAGCATAAAATACCCAGCAGCGTTGCAGTTATTGACACACTGAAACCGGTGAGACTGGCACCTACTACCATACCTTGTTCAAAGACACTTAAATATTTTTTTGTTTATTTAGCTTCCGAATCACACACATACACAATCCAAGTCTCAATTGTCTCAAAAGGCTTAAAAATCATTCTTTAACCCGTCTCCTCCCCTTCATCTACATGTCTCCTCCCCTTCATCTACATGTCTCCTCCCCTTCATCTACATGTCTCCTCCCCTTCATCTACACTGATTGAAGTGGATTTAACAAGTGACATCAATAAGGGATCATAGCTTTCACCTGGATTCACCTGGCTAGTTGTGCAGCAGTCTACGGCTCTGCATCTCAGAGCTAGAGGCGTCACTACAGACCCTGGTTTGATTGCAGGTTGTATCAATACCGGCTGTGATTGGGAGTCCCATAGGGTGTGTTCTTTGGCCCAAGCAAGTCTCTTCTTCTTATTGGCGTCCTTTAGTAGTGGTTTCTTTGCAGCAATTTGAAGGCCTGCTTCACACAATCTCCTCTGAACAGTTGATGTTGAGATGTGTCTGTTACTTGAACTCTGTGAAGCATTTATTTGGGCTTCAATCTGAGGTGCAGTTAACTCTAATGAACTTATCCTCTGCAGCAGAGGTAACACTGGGTATTCCTTTCCTGTGGTGGTCCTCGTGAAAGCCAGTTATATCATAGTGCTTGATGGTTTTTGAGACTAAACTTGAAGAAACTTTCATGAAATGCTCTTGAAATGTTCCAGATTGACTGACCTTCATGTCTTAAAGTAATGATGGACTGTCATTTCTCTCTGCTTATTTGAGCTGTTCTTGACATAATATGGACTTGGTCTTTTATCAAATAGGGCTATCTTCTGTATACCACCTCTACCTTGTCACAACACAACTGATTGTCTCAAAGCATTAAGAAGGAAATCAATTCCACAAATAAACTTTTAAGAAGGCACCCCTGTTAATTGAAATGCATTCCAGGTGACTACCTCATGAAGCTGGTTGAGAGAATGTCAAGAGTGTGCAAAGCTGTCTTCAAGGCAAAAAAGGGTGGCTACTTTGAAGAATCTCAAATATAAAATGTATTTTGATTTGTTTAACACTTTTTTGGTTACTCCATGATTCCATATGTGTTATTTTATCATTTTGATGTATTCACTATTATTATACAATGTAGAATATAGTAAATATAAAGAAAAACCTTTGAATGAGTAGGTTTGTCCAAACTTTTGACTGGTACTATATATACAATAGAAGTTTCCCCCTTTGTATGGTGATAGCATTTCAATAGAAGAGAGAGAGAGAGAGAGAGAGAGAGAGAGAGAGAGAGAGAGAGAGAGAGAGAGAGAGAGAGAGAGAGAGAGAGAGAGAGAGAGAGAGAGAGAGAGAGAGAGAGAGAGAGAGAGAGAGACACTTAACTTGCTTTGGCAATATTAACACGTTTCCCATGCCAATAAAGCTCCTTGAATTGAATTGAATTAAATTGAGAGAGAGAGAGAGAGAGAGAGAGAGAGAGAGAGAGAGAGAGAGAGAGAGAGAGAGAGAGAGAGAGAGAGAGAGAGAGAGGTGAACAGTGACTGGACATGTCAGCAGAAGGGTCTCCTGGATTATCCGATACAATGTACACATAGCAGACTGTATGGATGCCTCTAGGTTATTATGCTTCAGCCAGATCTGATCTACTGTAGGATATAATTACACTCGCCGTTAAAGGTCACTTCACTGTAGAGACACTCACACTCTCTTCTCTCTCTCTCTCTCTCTCTCTCTCTCTCTCTCTCTCTCTCTCTCTCTCTATCATTCTCTCTCTCTCTCGCTCTCTTTCTTTCTCTCGCTCTCTTTCTCTCTGTCTCCCTCTCTCTCTATCTATCAGTCTCTCTCCCTCCTCTCTATCTCTATTTCTCTTTCTCTCTCTCTCTGTCTCCCTCTCTCTCTATCGGTCTCTCTCTCTCTATCGTTCTTTATCTGTCTCTCTCTCTCTCTGTCTCTCTCTCTGTCTCTCTCTCTGTCTCTCTCTCGCTCTCTCTCTTTCAGTCTCTCTCTATCGGTCTCTCTCTCTCTATCGTTCTTTATCTGTCTCTCTCTCTCTGTCTCTCTCTCGGTCTCTCTCTGTCTCTCTAGTTAGAATACATTCAGATGCCATTGAGAAACTGGAGTGTGTTTCTCTTGTATCAATTAAAAACACACCCATATGCAAACTGACTGATACAGCCACCACTTTCAAGCATCAAATGATTTTGTCTCTTAAACGTCCAGTGATTTACTATTAAAAATATGGGAATGTGAAGGGACATCTCTCCGTCTTTATGCCCCAAAATGACACCCTGTTCCCTAGATAGTGCACTACTGTTGACCCCAAATGACACCCTGTTCCCTAGATAGTGCACTACTTTTGACCCCAAAATGCACTATATATAGGGAACAGGGTGCCATTTGGGGTCAAAAGTAGTGCACTATATAGGGACTAGGGTGCCATTTGGGGTCAAAAGTAGTGCACTATATAGGGACTAGGGTGCCATTTGGGGTCAAAAGTAGTGCACTATATAGGGACTAGGGTGCCATTTGGGACCAGTGGTGGAAAAAGTACCCAACGTCCTACTTGAGTAAAAGTATAGATACCTTAATGGAAAGTTACTCAAGTAAAAGAGGAAGTCACCCAGTAAAACACTACTTGAGTAAAAGTAAAAGTCTAAAAGTATTTGGTTCTAAATGTACTTAAGTATCAAAAATAAAAGTAATAGTATAAGTACGTTTTTAATTCATAATATTAAGGAAAGCACCATTTTCATGTTTTTACATTTTTCGGTTAGCCACTCCAACACTCAGACATCATTTACAAATGATACATTTGTGTTTATTGAGTCCGTCAGATCAGAGGCAGAAGGGATGACCACGTCTTATAAGTGTGTGAATTGGACCATTTTCCTGCCCTGCTAAGAATTCAAAACACAACGAGTACTTTTGGGTGTCAAGGAGAAAAAAAGTACATTATTGTCTTTAGAAATGTAGTGAAGTAAAAATAAACGTTGTAAAACATATAAATAGTCAACTACAGATAACCCCCAAAACTACTTAAGTAATACTTTAAAGTATTTCTACTTAAAGTAATTTACAATACTGTTTGGGACGCACGCTCCATCCCCAATTTAAAATTTGATGGGCAGAGGATGAGTCCTTGACCCCTGACCCTGTCCGTATGGTCTAGAACAGAAGGCTGTTGATCATTCTAGAACTTAATAAACAGAATGTTGGTAAAACATGTTCCGTTGTAAATGTTCCGTGGGTTGATCGTAGATCGTATCACAATGTTCCATTCTGTTTTAAGTGTTTAAGCCCCAGTGTTTTGTACTTTAGCAAATGGTGAGTGAAGAGAAAGAGAAATAGAGGGATGGTATTATTGTCGTTGACTGTAGTTATTACAGCTGAGTTTGCGTCATATGGGCATATTTTTTTCTATCTATGCCTCAGTCCACTTACATTCTCTCTCAGCACATGCTCTCTGTCTTTCTCTCTCTCTCTGTCTCCCTCTGTCTC
>NC_060196.1:60490722-60493222 GCF_021184085.1 Oncorhynchus gorbuscha | reverse complement strand
CTCTGACTATCCTACCGATCCTCGACTTTGGCGATGTCATTTACAAAATAGCCTCCAATACTCTACTCAGCAAATTGGATGCAGTCTATCACAGTGCCATCCGTTTTGTCATCAAAGCCCCATATACTACCCACCACTGTGACCTGTATGCTCTCGTTAGCTGGCCCTCACTTCATATTCGTTGCCAAACCCACTGGCTCCAGGTCATCTATAAGTCTTTGCTAGGTAAAGCCCCACCTTATCATAGCTCGCTGGTCACCATAGCAGCACCCACCCGTAGCGCAGGCTCCAGCAGGTATATTTCACTGGTCACCACAGTAGCACCCACCCGTAGCGCAGGCTCCAGCAGGTATATTTCACTGGTCACCCCCTAAAGCCAACTCCTCCTTTGGCCGCCTTTCCATCCAGTTCTCTGCTGCCAATAACGAACAAATTGCAAAAATCACTGAAGCTGGAGACTCATATCTCCCTCATTAACTATGCAAATCAGCTGTCAGAGCAGCTTATCGATCACTGCACCTGTACACAGCCCATCTGTAAATATCCCATCTGTAAATACCCCATCTGTAAATAGCCCATCTGTACACAGTCCATCTGTAAATAGCCCACCCAACTATCTACAGTTGAAGTTGGAAGTTTACATACATGTTAGTGAGAATCCTTTTGTCAAGATAATCCATCCACCTGACAGGTGTGGCATATCAACGTGTATCTAGAAGCTGATTTTAACAACATGATCATTACACAGGTGCACCTTGTCATGCAACACAATGTCATAGATATCTCAAGTTTTGAGGGAGTTGGCATGGTGACTGTTCTGGCCAGCTCTGGTCACTGATGTACAGTTGAAGTCGGAAGTTTACATACACTTAGGTTGGAGTCATTAAAACTTTTTTTTTCAACCACTCCACACATTTCTTGTTAACAAACTATAGTTTTGGCAAGTCGGTTAGGACATCTACTTTGTGCATGACACAAGTAATTTCTCCAACAATTGTTTACAGATTATTTCACTTATAATTCACTGTATCACAATTCAAGTGGGTCTGAAGTTTACATACACTTAGTTGACTGTGCCTTTAAATAGCTTGGAAAATTCACAAAAATGATGTCATGGCTTTAGAAGCTTCTGATAGGCTAATTGACATCATTTGAGTCAATTGAAGGTGTACCTGTGGATGTATTTCAAGTCCTACCTTCAAACTTAGTTCCTCTTTGCTTGACATCATGGAAAAATCAAAAGAAATGAGCCAAGACCTCAGAAATAAATACTGTAGACTTCCACAAGTCTGGTTCATCCTTGGGAGCAATTTCCAAATGCCTGAAGGTAGCAAGTTCATCTGTACAAACAATAGTACGCAAGTATAAACACCATGGGACCACACAGCCGTCATACCGCTCAGGAAGGAGACGCGTTCTGTCTCCTAGAGATGAACGTACTTTGGTGCGAAAAGTGCAAATCAATCGCAGAACATCCGCAAAGGACCTTGTGAAGAGACTGTAGGAAACAGGTACAAAAGTATCTATATCCATAGTAAAACAAGTCCTATCTCGACGTAACCTGAATGGCTGCTCAGCAAGGAAGAAGCCACTGCTCCAAAACTGCCATAAAAAAAGAGAGACTACAGTTTGCAACTGCATATGGGGACAAAGATCGTACTTTTTGTAGAAATGTCCTCTGGTCTGATTAAACAAAAATAGAACCATAATGGCCATAATGACAATGGTTTTGTTTGGAGAAAAAAGGGGGTGGCTTGCAAGCCGAAGAACACCATCCCACCCGTTAACCACGGGGGTGGCAGCATCATGTTGTGGGGGTGCTTTGCTGCAGGAAGGACTGGTGCACATCACAAAATAGATGGCATCATGAGGCAGGAACATTTTGTGGATATATTGAAGCAACATCTCAAGGCATCAGTCAGGAAGTTAAAGCTTGGACGCAAATGGGTCTTCCAAATGGACCATGATCCCAAGGATATTTCTCAGTTGGTAGAGCATGGCGCTTGTAACGCCAGGGTAGTGGGTTCGATCCCCGGGACCACCCATACGTAGAATGTATGCACACATGACTGTAAGTCGCTTTGGATAAAAGCGTCTGCTAAATGGCATTTATTATTATTATTATTATTATTTATATTTCCAAATTTGTGACAAAATGGCTTAACTTCTTGGTGACAGGGGGCAGTATTTTCACGTCCGGATGAAATGCATGCCAAAATTCAACTGCCTGCTACTCATCCCCAGAAGATAAGATATGCATATTATAAGTAGATTTGGATAGAAAACACTCTGAAGTTTCTAAAACTGTTTGTCTGTGAGTATAACATAACTTATTTAGCAGGCGAAACCCCGAGGACAAACCATTCAGATCATTTTTTGTTTCTTTTCATTGGGAATCCAGATTTCTAAGGGACCTTCTTGCAGTTCATATCGCTACCACTGGATGTCACCAGGCTTTAGAAATTAGTTGAGGTTTTTCCTTTGTGTAATGAAGAAGTAC
>NC_060196.1:60480722-60485722 GCF_021184085.1 Oncorhynchus gorbuscha | reverse complement strand
ACACACACACACACACACACACACACACACACACACACACACACACACACACACACACACACACACACACACACACACACACACACACACACACACACACACACACACACACACACACACACACACACACACAGGGGTCATAACAGTCCCTAGGGGTTTGTTAGATTGACAGTGGTCGCTGTTGGACACATAGGAGTTTTGCTTTGTGTGTGTGTGTGTGTGTGTGTGTGTGTGTGTGTGTGTGTGTGTGTGTGTGTGTGTGTGTGTGTGTGTGTGTGTGTGTGTGTGTGTGTGTGTGTGTGTGTGTGTGTGTGTGTGTGTGTGTGTGTGTGTGTGTGTGTGTGTGTGTGTGTGTGCGTGGGTGTGGGTGCCAGCATGTGATCTATTCTGGTTGGTCCTTGTGAGAGCTCTAAATGTGTCTGGTATTCTCACTAGGACAGACAGGACAGTAGAGTTCCAAGGACCTGGCCCCATTCTTATTTAGAACACCTCTATTTAATCTACTTCCCCTTCTCTACTTCCTCACAATCCCTCATCATCCCTCATCATTCTAACATCTGTCTATCTTCCAGTCTCATCATTTCCCTCTGTCTCTCACTCTCTCTCTCTCTCTCTCTCTGTCTCTCTGTCTCCCTCTCTCTCTCTCTGTCTCTCTCTGTCTCTCTCTCTCTCTCCCTCTCTTTCTCTCTCTCCCATCCTGTCTCTCTCTCTCTCCCTCTCTCTCTCTCTGTCTCTCTGTCTCCCTCTCTCTCTCTGTCTCTCTCTGTCTCTCTCCCTCTCTCTCTCTCTCTCTCTCTCTCTCTCTCTCTCTCCCCATCTCTCTCTCTCTGTCCTATTTGATTCTATCAACAGAGAGACAGAGAGACAGAGAGAGAGAGACAGAGAGAGAGAGTGGGGGGTCATAGGAGAAAGAGAGAAAAGTCATCAGAGAAAGGGAGAAAGGTCATCACTTTATCACTGATTATATACAGTATATCACACGCACTTTTGTTGCCAGCGGTTTAGACAGTAATGGCTGTGTGTTGAGTTATTTTGAGGGGACAGCAAATTTACACTGTTATACAAGCTGTACACTCACTACTTTACATTGTAGCAAAGTGTCATTTCTTCAGTGTTGTCACATGAAAAGATATACTCAAATATTCACAAAATTGTGAGGGGTGTACTCACTTTTGTGATATACAGTATATAATGCCACTATATCACTGATACTATATATATAATACCACTATAATACTGATACTATATACATATAATACCACCATAATACTGATACTATATATATATATATTGATATAATACCACTATAATACTGATACTATATATATATATAATACCACTGTAATACTGATACTATATATATATATATATATATATATATATATTTATATAATACCACTATGATACTGATACTATATATATATAATACCACTATATCACTGATACTATATATATATAATACCACTATAATACTGATACTATATATATATAATACCACTATATCACTGATACTATATATATATAATACCACTATATCACTGATACTATATATATATAATACCACTATAATACTGATACTATATATATATAATACCACTATAATACTGATACTATATATATATAATACCACTATATCACTGATACTATATATATATAATACCACTATATCACTGATACTATATATATATAATACCACTATAATACTGATACTATATATATATATATATATATATATACCACTATAATACTGATACTATATATATATATATATATATATATATATATATATATATAATACCACTATAATACTGATACTATATATATATAATACCACTATAATACTGATACTATATATATATAATACCACTATAATACTGATACTATATATATATATATAATACCACCATAATACTGATACTATATATATATATATATATATAATACTACTATATCACTGATACTATATACAGTGGGGCAAAAAAGTGTTTAGTCAGCCACCAATTGTGCAAGTTCTCCCACTTAAAAAGATGAGAGAGGCCTGTAATTGTCATCATATGTACACTTCAACTATGGCAGACAAAATGAGGGGACAAAAATCCAGAAAATCACATTGTAGGATTTATTTATGAATTTATTTGCAATTGATGGTGGCAAATAAATAACTCCACTTAGGACACCACAAGGGGATAATGGCTGGGGTCATTGATGTTGGTAAATAAATAACTCCACTTAGGACACCACAAGGGGATAATGGCTGGGGTCATTGATGCTGGTAAATAAATAAATCCACTTAGGACACCACAAGGGGATAATGGCTGGGGTCATTGATGCTGGTAAATAAATAACTCCACTTAGGACACCACAAGGGGATAATGGCTGGGGTCATTGATGTTGGTAAATAAATAACTCCACTTAGGACACCACAAGGGGATAATGGCTGGGGTCATTGATGTTGGTAAATAAATAACTCCACTTAGGACACCACAAGGGGATAATGGCTGGGGTCATTGATGCTGGTAAATAAATAAATCCACTTAGGACACCACAAGGGGATAATGGCTGGGGTCATTGATGTTGGTAAATAAATAACTCCACTTAGGACACCACAAGGGGATAATGGCTGGGGTCATTGATGTTGGTAAATAAATAAATCCACTTAGGACACCACAAGGGGATAATGGCTGGGGTCATTGATGTTGGTAAATAAATAACTCCACTTAGGACACCACAAGGGGATAATGGCTGGGGTCATTGATGTTGGTAAATAAATAAATCCACTTAGGACACCACAAGGGGATAATGGCTGGGGTCATTGATGTTGGTAAATAAATAACTCCACTTAGGACACCACAAGGGGATAATGGCTGGGGTCATTGATGCTGGTAAATAAATAACTCCACTTAGGACACCACAAGGGGATAATGGCTGGGGTCATTGATGCTGGTAAATAAATAACTCCACTTAGGACACCACAAGGGGATAATGGCTGGGGTCATTGATGTTGGTAAATAAATAACTCCACTTAGGACACCACAAGGGGATAATGGCTGGGGTCATTGATGCTGGTAAATAAATAACTCCACTTAGGACACCACAAGGGGATAATGGCTGGGGTCATTGATGTTGGTAAATAAATAACTCCACTTAGGACACCACAAGGGGATAATGGCTGGGGTCATTGATGCTGGTAAATAAATAACTCCACTTAGGACACCACAAGGGGATAATGGCTGGGGTCATTGATGCTGGTAAATAAATAACTCCACTTAGGACACCACAAGGGGATAATGGCTGGGGTCATTGATGCTGGTAAATAAATAACTCCACTTAGGACACCACAAGGGGATAATGGCTGGGGTCATTGATGCTGGTAAATAAATAACTCCACTTAGGACACCACAAGGGCTGGGGTCATAATGGCTGGGGTCATTGATGCTGGTAAATAAATAACTCCACTTAGGACACCACAAGGGGATAATGGCTGGGGTCATTGATGCTGGTAAATAAATAACTCCACTTAGGACACCACAAGGGGATAATGGCTGGGGTCATTGATGTTGGTAAATAAATAACTCCACTTAGGACACCACAAGGGGATAATGGCTGGGGTCATTGATGCTGGTAAATAAATAACTCCACTTAGGACACCACAAGGGGATAATGGCTGGGGTCATTGATGTTGGTAAATAAATAACTCCACTTAGGGGGATAATGGCTGGGGTCATTGATGCTGGTAAATAAATAACTCCACTTAGGACACCACAAGGGGATAATGGCTGGGGTCATTGATGCTGGTAAATAAATAACTCCACTTAGGACACCACAAGGGGATAATGGCTGGGGTCATTGATGCTGGTAAATAAATAACTCCACTTAGGACACCACAAGGGGATAATGGCTGGGGTCATTGATGCTGGTAAATAAATAACTCCACTTAGGACACCACAAGGGGATAATGGCTGGGGTCATTGATGCTGGTAAATAAATAACTCCACTTAGGACACCACAAGGGGATAATGGCTGGGGTCATTGATGTTGGTAAATAAATAACTCCACTTAGGACACCACAAGGGGATAATGGCTGGGGTCATTGATGTTGGTAAATAAATAACTCCACTTAGGACACCACAAGGGGATAATGGCTGGGGTCATTGATGTTGGTAAATAAATAACTCCACTTAGGACACCACAAGGGGATAATGGCTGGGGTCATTGATGTTGGTAAATAAATAACTCCACTTAGGACACCACAAGGGGATAATGGCTGGGGTCATTGATTGATGCTGGTAAATAAATAACTCCACTTAGGACACCACAAGGGGATAATGGCTGGGGTCATTGATGCTGGTAAATAAATAACTCCACTTAGGACACCACAAGGGGATAATGGCTGGGGTCATTGATGTTGGTAAATAAATAACTCCACTTAGGACACCACAAGGGGATAATGGCTGGGGTCATTGATGCTGGTAAATAAATAACTCCACTTAGGACACCACAAGGGGATAATGGCTGGGGTCATTGATGTTGGTAAATAAATAACTCCACTTAGGACACCACAAGGGGATAATGGCTGGGGTCATTGATGCTGGTAAATAAATAACTCCACTTAGGACACCACAAGGGGATAATGGCTGGGGTCATTGATGTTGGTAAATAAATAACTCTTAGGAACCACAAGGGGATAATGGCTGGGGTCATTGATGCTGGTAAATAAATAACTCCACTTAGACACCACAAGGGGATAATGGCATCATTGATGTTGGTAAATAAATAACTCCACTTAGGACACCACAAGGGGATAATGGCTGGGGTCATTGATGCTGGTAAATAAATAACTCCACTTAGGACACCACAAGGGGATAATGGCTGGGGTCATTGATGTTGGTAAATAAATAACTTTGAGACACCACAAGGGGATAATGGCTGGGGTCATTGATGTTGGTAAATAAATAACTCCACTTAGGACACCAAAGAGGGATACTGGGGTCATTGATGGG
>NC_060196.1:60448222-60475722 GCF_021184085.1 Oncorhynchus gorbuscha | reverse complement strand
GGTCAATCTTCCAATGATATCCCTATAAATACGTCACAATGCTGCAGACACCTTGGGGAAACGACAGAAAGTGCAGGCTCATTCCTGGCGCATTCACAGCCATATAAGGAGACATTGGAACACAGCGCCTTCAGAATCTGGGGCATTTCCTGTATGAAACTTCATCTTGGTTTTTCGCCTGTAGCATTAGTTCTGTGGCATTCACAGATAATATCTTTGCAGATTTGGAAACGTCAGAGTTTTTTCTTTCCAAAGCTGTCAATTACATGCATAGTCGAGCATCTTTTCGTGACAAAATATCTTGTTTAAAACAGGAACGTTTTCTATCCAAAAAATTAAAAGCGCGCCCCCTATCTCGAAGAAGTTAATAAAAAAGATATATATATACATATATTATAATTATCTTGCATATCTTAATTTATTTCCACTATTAACAAAAAATATTTGTAATAATGTGAGTACTTCATCAGAAGGATTGTTACCTACAAACAAGACGGGCATTACCAAAATTACATTTTTGGCAAACAATTATTATTTTGGGAAAAAAATGTTGTTATTCATTATGTATTGTCCCTAACATCATTATCCCTTAGCAATACACACACACACACACACACACACACACACACACACACACACACACACACACACACACACACACACACACACACACACACACACACACACACACACACACACACACACACACACACACACACACACACACACACACACACCCTACCCTTCCCCTACAAACATCCACGAGCTCAGGTGTCCAATCCATATAAATTACAGGCTGTAATGCAACAAAGTGGGGGAAAACGCCAAGGAGAACGACTAGGGGAACGACTAGGGGAACGACTACGTTTGCAAGGCACTGTAATACAGGGGGAAAACGCCAAGGGGAACGACTAGGGGAACGCCAAGGGGAACTACTGCTTTTGCAAGGCACTGTAATACAGGGGGAAAACGCCAAGGAGAACGACTAGGGGAACGCCAAGGGGAACGACTAGGGGAACACCAAGGGAAACGACTAGGGGAACGCCAAGGGGAATGACTAGGGGAATGCCAAGGGGAACGACTAGGGGAACGACTAGGGGAACGACTACTTTTGCAAGGCACTGTAATACAGGGGAAAAACGCCAAGGGAAACGACTACTTTTGCAAGGCACTGTAATACAGGGGAAAAACACCAAGGGAAATGACTGCTTTTGCAAGGCACTGTAATACAGGGGAAAAACGCCAAGGGAACGACTGCTTTTGCAAGGCACTGTAATACAGGGGGAAAACGCCAAGGGGAACGACTAGGGGAACGCCAAGGGGAACGACTGCTTTTTCAAGGCACTGTAATACAGGGGAAAAACGCCAAGGGAAACGACTAGGGGAACGCCAAGGGGAACGACTAGGGGAACGCCAAGGGAAACGACTACTTTTGCAAGGCACTGTAATACAGGGGAAAAACGCCAAGGGAAACGACTGCTTTTGCAAGGCACTGTAATACAGGGGGAAACGCCAAGGGGAACGACTAGGGGAACGACTACTTTTGCAAGGCACTGTAATACAGGGGAAAAGAACTCGTAAATAACTACGATCTTAACCGGTATTATCAGGGGGTTCACCAAGGTTCACCGGTATGATCAGGGGGTTCACCAAGGTTCACCGGTATTATCAGGGGGTTCACCAAGGTTCTCATCTTTCATTACATGATGGGCATGGACACATGTAGCTTACATTCATCCTCTCTAAAAAATCAGGGGGTTCAACAAGGGTTCGTCTATCAGGGGAATATCAGGGGAATATATAATATATAAAATATTTCAATTTAAGGTAAGGTTTGTCCCCTGTATGATCTAAGTGGATATTGTTTTATGATGATGTCATAAATCTTTTCATATTTGTGCAAATCTTTCTAAAAAACTGAAAATGGACACAATTCAATGGACATCAATCGACAAAGAGGTTGTTATATGTAGGCTGTAATTCTATGTCGTAGACCAGCTGTATTGGCTGCAGATGACTGAACTGCTCACTTGTGTGTGTGTGTGTTTCTGCAGGTATTCAGACGAGGAGGCATACAAAGGTATGTCAATTAGTATTGGTATGTTATGCTGATCACAGGTACCATCCTCCTCCCTGACCTCTTCATTAAATACCCCACAGGCCTCTCCATTATGGACGTGGTATGTGTATGAAAGCCATTATCAAAACTGGGCTTTTTATCCATTCACATTCTCAAAACAAAAACCAGGGTATGATTACTGTCATGTGCAATTATCTGTCATTATCTATAATTACAATTGATGGGATTCACAGACTTCGACCTCTCTTCACCTCTGATGAATATAACAGGACACCTGTTTGATCATGACGCAAAATCCTTCCAGCTATGGCTCAACACAACACAGTAACATCAACACAGTACCATCAACACAGTACCATCAACACAGTAACATCAACACAGTAACATCAACACAGTACCATCAACACAGTAACATCAACACAGTACCATCAACACAGTACCATCAACACAGTAACATCAACACAGTAACATCAACACAGTAACATCAACACAGTACCATCAACACAGTACCATCACCACAGTAACATCAACACAGTAACATCAACACAGTACCATCACCACAGTAACATCAACACAGTAACATCAACACAACACAGTACCATCAACACAGTAACATCAACACAGTAACCTCAACACAGTAACATCAACACAACACAGTAACATCAACACAGTACCATCAACACAGTAACATCAACACAGTAACATTAACATGCCAGAGGATCAACACAGTAACATCAACACAGTAACATCAACACAGTAACATCAACACAACACAGTAACATCAACACAGTACCATCAACACAGTACCATCAACACAGTACCATCAACACAGTAACATCAACACAACACAGTAACATCAACACAGTAACATCAACATGCCAGAGGATCAACACAGTAACATCAACACAGTAACATCAACACAGTACCATCAACACAGTAACATCAACACAGTAACATCAACATGCCAGAGGATCAACACAGTAACATCAACACAACACAGTAACATCAACACAGTACCATCAACACAGTAACATCAACACAGTAACATCAACATGCCAGAGGATCAACACAGTAACATCAACACAACACAGTAACATCAACACAGTACCATCAACACAGTACCATCAACACAGTACCATCAACACAGTAACATCAACACAGTAACATCAACATGCCAGAGGATCAACACAGTAACATCAACACAGTAACATTAACACAGTACCATCAAAACAGTAACATCAACACAGTACCATCAACACAGTACCATCAACACAGTAACATCAACACAGTAACATCAACATGCCAGAGGATCAACACAGTAACATCAACACAGTACCATCAACACAGTAACATCAACGCAGTAACATCAACACAGTACCATCAACACAGTAACATCAACACAGTAACATCAACACGGTACCATCAACATGCCAGAGGATCAACACAGTAACATCAACACAGTACCATCAACACAGTAACATCAACACAGTAACATTAACATGCCAGAGGATCAACACAGTAACATCAACACAGTACCATCAACACAGTAACATCAACACAGTAACATCAACACAGTACCATCAACATGCCAGAGGATCAACACAGTAACATCAACACAGTACCATCAACACAGTAACATCAACACAGTAACATCAACACAACACAGTAACATCAACACAGTACCATCAACACAGTAACATCAACACAGTACCATCAACACAGTAACATCAACACAGTAACATCAACACAACACAGTAACATCAACACAGTAACATCAACACAACACAGTAACATCAACACAACACAGTAACATCAACACAGTAACATCAACACAGTAACATCAACACAGTAACATTAACATGCCAGAGGATCAACACAGTAACATCAACACAGTACCATCAACACAGTAACATCAACACAGTACCATCAACACAGTAACATCAACACAACACAGTAACATCAACACAGTAACATCAACACAGTAACATCAACACAGTAACATCAACACAACACAGTAACATCAACACAGTACCATCAACACAGTACCATCAACACAGTACCATCAACACAGTAACATCAACACAACACAGTAACATCAACACAGTACCATCAACACAGTAACATCAACACAGTAACATCAACACAACACAGTAACATCAACACAGTACCATCAACACAGTAACATCAACACAGTAACATCAACATGCCAGAGGATCAACACAGTAACATCAACACAGTAACATTAACACAGTACCATCAAAACAGTAACATCAACACAGTACCATCAACACAGTACCATCAACACAGTAACATCAACACAGTAACATCAACATGCCAGAGGATCAACACAGTAACATCAACACAGTACCATCAACACAGTAACATCAACGCAGTAACATCAACACAGTACCATCAACACAGTAACATCAACACAGTAACATCAACACAGTACCATCAACATGCCAGAGGATCAACACAGTAACATCAACACAGTACCATCAACACAGTAACATCAACACAGTAACATTAACATGCCAGAGGATCAACACAGTAACATCAACACAGTAACATCAACACAGTAACATCAACATGCCAGAGGATCAACACAGTAACATCAACACAGTACCATCAACACAGTAACATCAACACAGTAACATCAACACAACACAGTAACATCAACACAGTACCATCAACACAGTAACATCAACACAGTACCATCAACACAGTAACATCAACACAGTAACATCAACACAGTAACATTAACATGCCAGAGGATCAACACAGTAACATCAACACAGTACCATCAACACAGTAACATCAACACAGTACCATCAACACAGTACCATCAACACAGTAACATCAACACAACACAGTAACATCAACACAGTAACATCAACACAGTAACATCAACACAACACAGTAACATCAACACAGTACCATCAACACAGTACCATCAACACAGTAACATCAACACAGTAACATTAACATGCCAGAGGATCAACACAGTACCATCAACACAGTACCATCAACACAGTACCATCAACACAGTAACATCAACACAACACAGTAACATCAACACAGTACCATCAACACAGTAACATCAACACAGTAACATCAACACAACACAGTAACATCAACACAGTACCATCAACACAGTAACAGCAACACAGTAACATCAACATGCCAGAGGATCAACACAGTAACATCAACACAGTACCATCAACACAGTAACATCAACACAGTACCATCAACATGCCAGAGGATCAACACAGTAACATCAACACAGTACCATCAAAACAGTACCATCAACACAGTACCATCAACACAGTAACATCAACACAGTAACATCAACATGCCAGAGGATCAACACAGTAACATCAACACAGTAACATTAACACAGTACCATCAAAACAGTAACATCAACACAGTACCATCAACACAGTACCATCAACACAGTACCATCAACACAGTAACATCAACACAGTAACATCAACATGCCAGAGGATCAACACAGTAACATCAACACAGTACCATCAACACAGTAACATTAACACAGTAACATCAACACAGTACCATCAACACAGTAACATCAACACAGTAACATCAACACAGTACCATCAACATGCCAGAGGATCAACACAGTAACATCAACACAGTACCATCAACACAGTAACATTAACATGCCAGAGGATCAACACAGTAACATCAACACAGTACCATCAACACAGTAACATCAACACAGTAACATCAACACAGTACCATCAACATGCCAGAGGATCAACACAGTAACATCAACACAGTACCATCAACACAGTAACATCAACACAGTAACATCAACACAACACAGTAACATCAACACAGTACCATCAACACAGTAACATCAACACAGTACCATCAACACAGTAACATCAACACAGTAACATCAACACAACACAGTAACATCAACACAGTAACATCAACACAACACAGTAACATCAACACAACACAGTAACATCAACACAGTAACATCAACACAGTAACATCAACACAGTAACATTAACATGCCAGAGGATCAACACAGTAACATCAACACAGTACCATCAACACAGTACCATCAACACAGTAACATCAACACAGTACCATCAACACAGTACCATCAACACAGTAACATCAACACAACACAGTAACATCAACACAGTAACATCAACACAGTAACATCAACACAACACAGTACCATCAACACAGTACCATCAACACAGTAACATCAACACAGTAACATTAACATGCCAGAGGATCAACACAGTAACATCAACACAGTACCATCAACACAGTACCATCAACACAGTAACATCAACACAACACAGTAACATCAACACAGTACCATCAACACAGTAACATCAACACAGTAACATCAACACAACACAGTAACATCAACACAGTACCATCAACACAGTACCATCAACACAGTAACATCAACACAGTAACAGCAACACAGTAACATCAACATGCCAGAGGATCAACACAGTAACATCAACACAGTAACATCAACACAGTACCATCAACACAGTAACATCAACACAGTAACATCAACATGCCAGAGGATCAACACAGTAACATCAACACAACACAGTAACATCAACACAGTACCATCAACACAGTAACATCAACACAGTACCATCAACATGCCAGAGGATCAACACAGTAACATCAACACAGTAACATTAACACAGTACCATCAAAACAGTAACATCAACACAGTACCATCAACACAGTACCATCAACACAGTACCATCAACACAGTAACATCAACACAGTAACATCAACATGCCAGAGGATCAACACAGTAACATCAACACAGTACCATCAACACAGTAACATCAACACAGTAACATCAACACAGTAACATCAACACAGTAACATCAACACAGTACCATCAACATGCCAGAGGATCAACACAGTAACATCAACACAGTACCATCAACACAGTAACATCAACACAGTACCATCAACATGCCAGAGGATCAACACAGTAACATCAACACAGTACCATCAACACAGTAACATCAACACAGTAACATTAACATGCCAGAGGATCAACACAGTAACATCAACACAGTAACATCAACACAGTAACATCAACACAGTACCATCAACATGCCAGAGGATCAACACAGTAACATCAACACAGTACCATCAACACAGTAACATCAACACAGTACCATCAACATGCCAGAGGATCAACACAGTAACATCAACACAGTACCATCAACACAGTACCATCAACACAGTAACATCAACACAGTACCATCAACACAGTAACATCAACACAGTAACATCAACACAGTACCATCAACACAGTAACATCAACACAGTAACATCAACACAGTACCATCAACATGCCAGAGGATCAACACAGTACCATCAACACAGTAACATCAACACAGTAACATTAACATGCCAGAGGATCAACACAGTATCAACAATCAACAGTAACATCAACACAGTAACATCAACAGTAACATCAACACAGTACCATCAAAATGCCAGAGGATCATCACAGTAACATCAACACAGTACCATCAACACAGTAACATCAACACAGTAACATCAACACAACACAGTAACATCAACACAGTACCATCAACACAGTAACATCAACACAGTACCATCAACACAGTAACATCAACACAGTAACATCAACACAACACAGTAACATCAACACAGTAACATCAACACAACACAGTAACATCAACACAACACAGTAACATCAACACAGTAACATCAACACAGTAACATTAACATGCCAGAGGATCAACACAGTAACATCAACACAGTACCATCAACACAGTAACATCAACACAGTACCATCAACACAGTACCATCAACACAGTAACATCAACACAACACAGTAACATCAACACAGTAACATCAACACAGTAACATCAACACAACACAGTACCATCAACACAGTACCATCAACACAGTAACATCAACACAGTAACATCAACACAGTAACATTAACATGCCAGAGGATCAACACAGTAACATCAACACAGTACCATCAACACAGTACCATCAACACAGTAACATCAACACAACACAGTAACATCAACACAGTACCATCAACACAGTAACATCAACACAGTAACATCAACACAACACAGTAACATCAACACAGTACCATCAACACAGTACCATCAACACAGTACCATCAACACAGTAACATCAACACAGTAACATCATCACAGTAACATCAACATGCCAGAGGATCAACACAGTAACATCAACACACTAACATCAACACAACACAGTAACATCAACACAGTACCATCAACACAGTAACATCAACACAGTACCATCAACATGCCAGAGGATCAACACAGTAACATCAACACAGTAACATTAACACAGTACCATCAAAACAGTAACATCAACACAGTACCATCAACACAGTACCATCAACACAGTACCATCAACACAGTAACATCAACACAGTAACATCAACATGCCAGAGGATCAACACAGTAACATCAACACAGTACCATCAACACAGTAACATCAACACAGTAACATAAACACAGTAACATCAACACAGTACCATCAACATGCCAGAGGATCAACACAGTAACATCAACACAGTACCATCAACACAGTAACATCAACACAGTACCATCAACATGCCAGAGGATCAACACAGTAACATCAACACAGTACCATCAACACAGTAACATCAACACAGTAACATTAACATGCCAGAGGATCAACACAGTAACATCAACACAGTACCATCAACACAGTAACATCAACACAGTAACATCAACACAGTACCATCAACATGCCAGAGGATCAACACAGTAACATCAACACAGTACCATCAACACAGTAACATCAACACAGTACCATCAACATGCCAGAGGATCAACACAGTAACATCAACACAGTAACATCAACACAGTAACATTAACACAGTAACATCAACATGTCAGAGGATATACCCATTGGACTTATTTCGATTTTAACAATTCTGCTTTGTCACTAAAATCATAATAAACACTGAGAACTCTAAAATATTGTGTTATTATTGTTATTGTTATGCATATTATTAATAATAATATTAATAAAAGGGGTGATTGGGTTGTTACAAAATTAACCCCAAAAGGTTCATTCAAAAGGTTCTTTGAAGACCCCCTTTAATTCAAATAAATAATCATAATATTAAAAAATGTTGAACAATATTTTATATCATTTAAAAGCTTAAATTCTTGTTTATCTAATTGCATTGTCCAATTTATAATAGGCTTTACAGGGAAAGCATACCATGCGGTTGTCTGATGGCGCCCGCATCAACATATTTTTCAACCAGCACAGGCTTCATAAAATCACATATAGCGATTAAATACATCACTTACTTTTGAAAATCTTCCTCTGTTTGCAATCCCAAGGGTCCCAGCTACAACATGAATGTTTGTTTTGTTAGATAAAATCCTTCTTTATATCCCAAAAAGTCTATTTAGTTGACGCCATCGATTTCAGTAATCCACTCGTTCAACATGCAGACAAAGGAATCAAAAAAGCTACAGCTAAACTTTGTCCAAACAAGTCAAATTACATTTCTATTAAATCCTCAGTTACTCTACATTCTAAATAAACTATAATATTTAATAAGGAAAGAAGTATGTTCAATAGAAAATGTGTCATGTGCGATCAAACTGATTTTCCACTTTGACTCTTTGTACCAGATCTCCAAATTCTTCCTCGTTTTGGAAGAAACAAGCCTGAAACCTTGTACAAAGACTGTTGACATCTAGTGGAATACATAGGAATTGCAATCTGGGAGATATAATTGCATAGGACCCATAGCGTCCCATTATAAGAGCTAAACCCCCCCAAAAAATATTCTGGTTGGTTTTTCCTTGTATTTTTGCCTACCATATCAATTGTGTTATAGTGTCATACATTATCTTAACATTAATCCAAACTTCAAAGTGTTTTCTATCCAATGCTACCCATTATATGCATATCCTGGCTTCTGGGCCTGAGTAACAGGCAGTTTACTTTGGGCACGTCAGTCAGGCAGAAATCCAGGAAACTAGACCCCAGCCCTAAGAGGAAATGGTTTTTAGAGGAACGTATAAGTGTTTTTTAGAACGTATAAGGGTTCCCCTACAGTTTCAATTTGAAGAGCCCCAGGAACCTTTTCTTTTTAGAGTGTGGAGGGGGGTTTTATACACCTACAATACATACGGTAGATATAAAGAGAATGTCAGCTCACTGTTTTACTCCTCTCTAACTTGATCTTTTAAATAAAGCTTTGGTGATTCCGATTTACAATCTGTCTCACGAGCCAAACCTTTTATCGTCAGTGCTGATTACTTTGCTGTTGTATTGGGCTGAACCCCCCCCCCAAAAACATCCTTAATTGGAAGGAGGTTGGTTAGGGAATGGAGGAAAAAAACATGTTTATTATGTTTCTGAATAGGAAGTATACAGGCACGAAAAGCACATTTCTCTTGTTCAATGCTCATATGGGCAGTGTGCGGCACAGCTAAATAGGCTGCATTCCTGCTGTTTGGTCTTGAATATCCCTTCCATCGCTGTGTGAAGTTCAGCCAGGTCTCCCGTGATACAAGTCAGGATTCAACGTCCATCCATGTGTGCGTACGTCAGGAGATGACGTGGAAACCGGCCACTAGGGGGCAACAGTGAGCTCTGTTACCTTGAACTAGGTTTTTTTTTTTTTTGCTAGGTCATTGTGGACGGGGATGGCAGATGGGTGTAAGCATCTGCCTCTGATTCCAAAGGTTGCAAGTTTTTACATCAAGTGATAGAAATGTGTTTTTGAGATTTTTGTTTTAAGTCTATTCCGAACCTTAACTCTTACCTTAACCATTCAGAGTTAATGCCTAAACTGAACGCTAACCTTCAAAATGTGACGTTTGCAACAACTTCAACATTTGGCAAACATGAATGAACGTCTAATTCTGACACGAGACTGTGAGAGCTGGTTGCTGAAATTATCATTTTGGATCACAGTTTTTAAGGACACACCTAGAATATTTCCACCTCCCATCTGAGCGCAAAGGAGCTGGTATATAAAACGCTTCCTTTAACAAGTCAAGATTGCCAACAAAATGTGCATTTGACACTAGTTGCGCCTTAACACTAGCAGAGAAAAGAGCCCTGTGGGTTGCTAGCTGACACTAAGACGGCCTGGGCGGCTCGGTTATTAATTACAGCAGGTACTGACTCTCTCCAACATGTATGTGTGTGTGTGTGTGTGTGTGTGTGTGTGTGTGTGTGTGTGTGTGTGTGTGTGTGTGTGTGTGTGTGTGTGTGTGTGTGTGTGTGTGTGTGTGTGTGTGTGCGTGCGTGCGTGCGTGCGTGCGTGCGTGCGTGCGTGCGTGCGTGCGTGCGTGCGTGCGTGCGTGCGTGCGTGCGTGTGTGCGTGTGTGCGTGCGTGTGTGTGTGTGTGTGTGTGTGTGTGAATGCCTGTGTGTGAATGCCTGTGTGTTCTCCAAACACTCCCCTGCTGTTCGGGAAGGGCCTCTTTCAGTTGGCACTGAAATCACACCATACTATGCTCTTTCAAAGCAAATAAATGAGATGATTATTGACCTTACTGCTTCCTATTGTGCATAGCTAAAAGTCTAAAGAACTGAATCTCAGAAAACCCTGTCTCTCTGTGCTGGCATGCAGTATGTTTGGAGCAAACAATACATAATAGACCCCCGTACTGTTCAGCCTTTTAGGATTGTACTGCAAACACTTCTTTCTAAGTCTCAATGGATAGGCGGGAGTCTGCTGTAGAGCTATATACATCAAGGTAATGCTGTCAGTAGCTCTCTGTGAAAATAGCTGAGATGACGCTGTTCCAAATGGCACCCTATTCCCTATATAGTGCACTACTTTAGACCAGAGCCCTATGGAAACCTATTCCCTATGTAGTGCACTACTTTAGACCAGAGCCCTATGGAAACCTATTCCCTATGTAGTGCACTACATTAGACCAGAACTATATATCTTATAGCTCGTTAAAAGAGATATAGACTATATATCTAATAGCTCATTAAAAGACTGCTAGAGGTATAGACTATATATCTTATAGCTCATTAAAAGACTGCTAGAGATATAGACTATATATCGAATAGCTGGTTGAAAGACTGCTCCAGATATAGACTATATATCTAATAGCTCGTTAAAAGACTGCTAGAGATATAGACTATATATCTTATAGCTCGTTAAAAGAGATATAGACTATATATCTAATAGCTGGTGATATAGGCTACTGTCTGGTATTGTATGGTTCCGATGAGGTAGAGATTAGTGGATCTTCTCGTCTCTAAGCTGACTCATATTAAACACACAGCTGACCACAGATAAACCCAGTCTGTCTCATTGACGTCATAGTGGATGGAGGCTGATGTTGACGTTTAGGATTATCGAACTGTTGTGAATTGTTTCGAGCCTGTCGCGAGCGTTGGAAAGCCCTACATACTAAATAGTTATGAGTTAAATAGGACAGAAAATGAACTGTTGCACATGAGATAAAACACTGCTAAACAATGAATGCACTATACATTTCACTAACCACTAGGCTACCTGCTCTAACCACCAGGCTACCTGCCTCTAACCACTAAACAATGAATGCACTATACATTTCACTAACCACTAGGCTACCTGCTCTAACCACCAGGCTACCTGCCTCTAACCACTAAACAATGAATGCACCATACATTTCACTAACCACTAGGCTACCTGCTCTAACCACCAGGCTACCTGCCTCTAACCACTAAACAATGAATGCACCATACATTTCACTAACCACTAGGCTACCTGCTCTAACCACCAGGCTACCTGCCTCTAACCACTAAACAATGAATGCACCATACATTTCACTAACCACTAGGCTACCTGCTCTAACCACCAGGCTACCTGCCTCTAACCACTAAACAATGAATGCACCATACATTTCACTAACCACTAGGCTACCTGCTCTAACCACCAGGCTACCTGCCTCTAACCACTAAACAATGAATGCACCATACATTTCACTAACCACTAGGCTACCTGCTCTAACCACCAGGCTACCTGCCTCTAACCACTAAACAATGAATGCACCATACATTTCACTAACCACTAGGCTACCTGCTCTAACCACCAGGCTACCTGCATCTAACCACTAAACAATGAATGCACCATACATTTCACTAACCACTAGGCTACCTGCTCTAACCACCAGGCTACCTGCCTCTAACCACTAAACAATGAATGCACCATACATTTCACTAACCACTAGGCTACCTGCTCTAACCACCAGGCTACCTGCATCTAACCACTAAACAATGAATGCACCATACATTTCACTAACCACTAGGCTACCTGCTCTAACCACCAGGCTACCTGCATCTAACCACTAAACAATGAATGCACCATACATTTCACTAACCACTAGGCTAACCACCAGGCTACCTGCTCTAACCACCAATGGCTATACATTTCACTGCCACTCTAACCACTAAACAATGAATGCACCATACATTTCACTAACCACTAGGCTACCTGCTCTAACCACCAGGCTACCTGCATCTAACCACTAAACAATGAATGCACCATACATTTCACTAACCACTAGGCTACCTGCTCTAACCACCAGGCTACCTGCATCTAACCACTAAACAATGAATGCACCATACATTTCACTAACCACTAGGCTACCTGCTCTAACCACCAGGCTACCTGCCTCTAACCACTAAACAATGAATGCACCATACATTTCACTAACCACTCAGTGGACTTTACTGAACATGTGTTTGATACCACAAACCGTGTCACCAAATGTATATTTAGAGTTGTGTGGATCATGACAGTCTGAACCACTTCTTAGAACAGATATGATATGCATTACTCCTCCACTAGAATACACTGGACATTGCCTAACCACTAAACAATGAATGCCTGACATTTGTCACTAACCACTTTTGACAAATACCTGCTGTAACCACCAGGCTACCTGCTCTAACCACTAAACAATGAATGCACCATACATTTCACTAACCACTAGGCTACCTGCTCTAACCACCAGGCTACCTGCCTCTAACCACTAAACAATGAATGCACCATACATTTCACGGGGTATAAAAGGGTCCATGTCAGTGGATATCTTTACGTGACATGTGTTTGATACTCTACAGAACCGTGTCCTAAATGTATATTTAGAGTTGTGTGGATCATGACAGTCTGAATTCAGATGTGTCTTCTTAGACAGATATGATATTGGGATTACTCCTCCGAATATCACACATGGACATTGCCTACGGCCGAAATATGGACCCATCATTCGATGTCCTGAGACACGTCACGTCCTATTGTCTCTCTTCCTTTTGACAAATACTGACTGTATACCTCAGATACAGGGCGGTAGGGTAGCCTAGTGGTTAGAGTGTAGAGGCGGTAGGGTAGCCTAGTGGTTAGAGTGTAGAGGCGGTAGGGTAGCCTAGTGGTTAGAGTGTAGAGGAGGTAGGTAGCCTAGTGGTTAGAGTGTAGAGGCGGTAGGGTAGCCTAGTGGTTAGAGTGTAGAGGCGGTAGGGTAGCCTAGTGGTTAGAGTGTAGAGGCGGTAGGGTAGCCTAGTGGTTAGAGTGTAGAGGAGGCAGGGTAGCCTAGTGGTTAGAGTGTAGAGGAGGTAGGGTAGCCTAGTGGTTAGAGTGTAGAGGAGGCAGGGTAGCCTAGTGGTTAGAGTGTAGAGGAGGTAGGGTAGCCTAGTGGTTAGAGTGTAGAGGTGGTAGGGTAGCCTAGTGGTTAGAGTGTAGAGGAGGCAGGGTAGCCTAGTGGTTAGAGTGTAGAGGAGGTAGGGTAGCCTAGTGGTTAGAGTGTAGAGGAGGCAGGGTAGCCTAGTGGTTAGAGTGTAGAGGAGGTAGGGTAGCCTAGTGGTTAGAGTGTAGAGGCGGTAGGGTAGCCTAGTGGTTAGAGTGTAGAGGTGGTAGGGTAGCCTAGTGGTTAGAGTGTAGAGGCGGTAGGGTAGCCTAGTGGTTAGAGTGTAGAGGTGGTAGGGTAGCCTAGTGGTTAGAGTGTAGAGGCGGTAGGGTAGCCTAGTGGTTAGAGTGTAGAGGCGGTAGGGTAGCCTAGTGGTTAGAGTGTAGAGGCGGTAGGGTAGCCTAGTGGTTAGAGTGTAGAGGAGGCAGGGTAGCCTAGTGGTTAGAGTGTAGAGGCGGTAGGGTAGCCTAGTGGTTAGAGTGTAGAGGCGGTAGGGTAGCCTAGTGGTTAGAGTGTAGAGGCGGTAGGGTAGCCTAGTGGTTAGAGTGTAGAGGCGGTAGGGTAGCCTAGTGGTTAGAGTGTAGAGGTGGTAGGGTAGCCTAGTGGTTAGAGTGTAGAGGCGGTAGGGTAGCCTAGTGGTTAGAGTGTAGAGGCGGTAGGGTAGCCTAGTGGTTAGAGTGTAGAGGTGGTAGGGTAGCCTAGTGGTTAGAGTGTAGAGGTGGTAGGGTAGCCTAGTGGTTAGAGTGTAGCCCTAGTGGTTAGAGTGTAGAGGTGGTAGGGTAGCCTAGTGGTTAGAGTGTAGAGGTGGTAGGGTAGCCTAGTGGTTAGAGTGTAGAGGCGGTAGGGTAGCCTAGTGGTTAGAGTGTAGAGGCGGTAGGGTAGCCTAGTGGTTAGAGTGTAGAGGCGGTAGGGTAGCCTAGTGGTTAGAGTGTAGAGGCGGTAGGGTAGCCTAGTGGTTAGAGTGTAGAGGCGGTAGGGTAGCCTAGTGGTTAGAGTGTAGAGGCGGTAGGGTAGCCTAGTGGTTAGAGTGTAGAGGTGGTAGGGTAGCCTAGTGGTTAGAGTGTAGAGGTGGTAGGGTAGCCTAGTGGTTAGAGTGTAGAGGCGGTAGGGTAGCCTAGTGGTTAGAGTGTAGAGGTGGTAGGGTAGCCTAGTGGTTAGAGTGTAGAGGTGGTAGGGTAGCCTAGTGGTTAGAGTGTAGAGGCGGTAGGGTAGCCTAGTGGTTAGAGTGTAGAGGCGGTAGGGTAGCCTAGTGGTTAGAGTGTAGAGGCGGTAGGGTAGCCTAGTGGTTAGAGTGTAGAGGTGGTAGGGTAGCCTAGTGGTTAGAGTGTAGAGGCGGTAGGGTAGCCTAGTGGTTAGAGTGTAGAGGTGGTAGGGTAGCCTAGTGGTTAGAGTGTAGAGGCGGTAGGGTAGCCTAGTGGTTAGAGTGTAGAGGCGGTAGGGTAGCCTAGTGGTTAGAGTGTAGAGGCGGTAGGGTAGCCTAGTGGTTAGAGTGTAGAGGCGGTAGGGTAGCCTAGTGGTTAGAGTGTAGAGGTGGTAGGGTAGCCTAGTGGTTAGAGTGTAGAGGCCTGGTAGGGTAGCCTAGTGGTTAGAGTGTAGAGGTGGTAGGGTAGCCTAGTGGTTAGAGTGTAGAGGCGGTAGGGTAGCCTAGTGGTTAGAGTGTAGAGGTGGTAGGGTAGCCTAGTGGTTAGAGTGTAGAGTCGGTAGGGTAGCCTAGTGGTTAGAGTGTAGAGGCGGTAGGGTAGCCTAGTGGTTAGAGTGTAGAGGCGGTAGGGTAGCCTAGTGGTTAGAGTGTAGAGGTGGTAGGGTAGCCTAGTGGTTAGTGTGTAGAGGTGGTAGGGTAGCCTAGTGGTTAGTGTGTAGAGGTGGTAGGGTAGCCTAGTGGTTAGAGTGTAGAGGCGGTAGGGTAGCCTAGTGGTTAGAATGTAGAGGCGGTAGGGTAGCCTAGTGGTTAGAGTGTAGAGGCGGTAGGGTAGCCTAGTGGTTAGAGTGTAGAGGCGGTAGGGTAGCCTAGTGGTTAGAGTGTAGAGGCGGTAGGGTAGCCTAGTGGTTAGAGTGTAGAGGCGGTAGGGTAGCCTAGTGGTTAGAGTGTAGAGGCGGTAGGGTAGCCTAGTGGTTAGAGTGTAGAGGCGGTAGGGTAGCCTAGTGGTTAGAGTGTAGAGTGTCGGTAGGGTAGCCTAGTGGTTAGAGTGTAGAGGCAGTAGAGTAGCCTAGTGGTTAGAGTGTAGAGGCGGTAGGGTAGCCTAGTGGTTAGAATGTAGAGGCGGTAGGGTAGCCTAGTGGTTAGAGTGTAGAGGCGGTAGGGTAGCCTAGTGGTTAGAGTGTAGAGGCGGTATGGTAGCCTAGTGGTTAGAGTGTAGAGGCGGTAGGGTAGCCTAGTGGTTAGAGTGTAGAGGCGGTAGGGTAGCCTAGTGGTTAGAGTGTAGAGGCGGTAGGGTAGCCTAGTGGTTAGAGTGTAGAGGCGGTAGGGTAGCCTAGTGGTTAGAGTGTAGAGGCGGTAGGGTAGCCTAGTGGTTAGAGTGTAGAGGCGGTAGGGTAGCCTAGTGGTTAGAGTGTAGAGGCGGTAGGGTAGCCTAGTGGTTAGAGTGTAGAGGGGGTAGGGTAGCCTAGTGGTTAGAGTGTAGAGGCGGTAGGGTAGCCTAGTGGTTAGAGTGTAGAGGCGGTAAGGTAGCCTAGTGGTTAGAGTGTAGAGGCGCTAGGGTAGCCTAGTGGTTAGAGTGTAGAGGAGGTTGGGTAGCCTAGTGGTTAGAGTGTAGAGGCGGTAGGGTAGCCTAGTGGTTAGAGTGTAGAGGCGGTAGGGTAGCCTAGTGGTTAGAGTGTAGAGGCGGTAGGGTAGCCTAGTGGTTAGAGTGTAGAGGCGGTAGGGTACATTACATTACATTACATTTAAGTCATTTAGCAGACGCTCTTATCCGGAGCGACTTACAAATTGGTGCATTCACCTTATGACATCCTAGTGGTTAGAGTGTAGAGGCGGTAGGGTAGCCTAGTGGTTAGAGTGTAGAGGCGGTAGGATAACCTCGTGGTTAGAGCATTGGACTAGTAACCGGAAAGTCGCAAGTTCAAACCCCCGAGCTGACAAGGTACAAATCTGTCGTTCTGCCCCTGGACAGGCAGTTAACCCACTGTTCCTAGGCCGTCATTGAAAATAAGAATTTGTTCTTAACTGACTTGCCTAGTTAAATAAAGGTCAAATAAAAAAACATATATGTGTTTTCTCAGCACATTCAAGATGTGTTGCTATATTGATTCCAGATAAGCTTCTCCTGGCTGAGGTCCATTTCTGGATCTTGATATGCTATTTGATCAGAGGAGGAACGGGAGAACCATCCTCCTCAGTGGATAAAACCGTATTAAATATATTCACGTCATCAAAGAATTGATTAAAACACACTTGTTTTGCAGTGAAGGTCTACGGTAGCCTCAACAGCACTCTGTAGTGTATCACCATGGTGTAGCCAGAGGACAGCTATTTTCCATCCTCCTCTGGGTACATCGAAATTAATATGAGGAGGCTCATGGTTCTCACTCCCTTCCATAGACTTACACAGTAATTATGACAACTTCTAGAGGAAGTTATATTTTGTAGTATTTTTTAAAAACTTTCCCTTACTTAGCTAGCAAATGCAGCTTGCTAGTTTAGCCTACTCAAACACCTGGCTCAAACAGAGAGGGATGCTATGTTAGCTAGCTGGCTATGGCTATCCAACAGAGAGGGATGCTATGTTAGCTAGCTGGCTATGGCTATCCAACAGAGAGGGATGCTATGTTAGCTAGCTGGCTATGGCTATCCAACAGAGAGGGATGCTATGTTAGTTAGTTGGCTATGGCTATCCAACAGAGAGGGATGCTATGTTAGCTAGTTGGCTATGGCTATCCAACAGAGAGGGATGCTATGTTAGCTAGCTGGCTATGGCTATCCAACAGAGAGGGATGCTATGTTAGCTAGCTGGCTATGGCTATCCAACAGAGAGGGATGCTATGTTAGCTAGCTGGCTATGGCTATCCAACAGAGAGGTATGCTATGTTAGCTAGCTGGCTATGGCTATCCAACAGAGAGGGATGCTATGTTAGCTAGCTGGCTATGGCTATCCAACAGAGAGGGATGCTATGTTAGCTAGCTGGCTATGGCTATCCAACACTGGAACGCTTCCAAGTCAAAGTAAGCTTTTGGTTGTATTAATTGATTGCCACCAGCACCCGCCGGTGTAACTGCTAAACTGATCACTGTACTGCACGATTGTAGCGGGTTTACTAATGCATTAGTTCTATTGGCTATGTTGACTATAATATTACAGTAGCTACCTAATATGGTGACAATGATGTATGCTGTGTGTAGCGGTTAGCGGTTATGGTATGAAGATTTGACTTGAAAAGTTTTTTTTTCGCCTGGTAACAGACAGCTAATGTGTTTTGCACTGAAGTCCACAAATTATGGGAAAAGGTGAGAGAGGAGAAGAGCTTGTAGATGCAAGAAGGAATTACAATGAGCAAAGTGCTGTTTGTATGTGGCTGCTATGAAAGTGAACTGTGTTTGCGTGTGATCAGGGGGTGTATTCATTCTGTTGAAAAAAAAACGTTTCTTAAATTTAACAAATGAAAACCGAATGACGGAATGAAATGGGGCTAAAACATACCTGAATGTTGTCCAATATAAACTCTTGTTTGCAACTGTTGGACTAATGAGTACACCTTCGATCAGCTAGACGCAGGCAAGAGTGTGCAAGGCGGTATTGAATGTGTCACTGTATTACTGTATGTATCACTGTGTGTCATCTTGAATACAAAAATATATATCTCGACCTGTGCACCTACGTTGTAAATTCATAGGCTAGGTTGTGGGAACCTCATGAAGGTTATAGGGAAAACGTGAGTATCATGTAGGAGCCTAAACCTATTGATGTTACAATGAACGAGGTGAACGGAATATGAATCACAGTCATCCAATATAATAGAAATAAGGCCTTGCTTTAATAAAAACAAAGCATTGTCCTCCCTAATATTAAATGGGCACCGTTTCTGATGCTTAATTGGGTTTTGAGGACATGCTCAATAAATGTACAAATATTAATTCCATATAATTATCTTTTGACACGGGATAAATCCGTCTGGATAAAGGAGCTCGCAAACCACAATCTAAAAGCAGTTTAACAGGTGGTCTAGTGGTTATAGCAGGTAGCCTAGTGGTTAGAGCAGGTAGCCTAGTGGTTAGAGGAGGCAGGTAGCCTAGTGGTTAGAGCAGGTAGCCTAGTGGTTAGAGCAGGTAGCCTAGTGGTTAGAGGCAGGTAGTCTAGTGGTTAGAGGCAGGTAGTCTAGTGGTGAGAGCAGGTAGTCTAGTGGTTAGAGGCAGGTAGCCTGGTGGTTAGAGGCAGGTAGCCTAGTGGTTAGAACAGGTAGCCTAGTGGTTAGAGCAGGTAGTCTAGTGGTTAGAGCAGGTAGTCTAGTGGTTAGAGCAGGTAGCCTAGTGGTTAGAGCAGGTAGTCTAGTGGTTAGAACAGGTAGCCTAGTGGTTAGAGCAGGTAGCCTAGTGGTTAGAACAGGTAGCCTAGTGGTTAGAGCAGGTAGTCTAGTGGTTAGAGCAGGTAGCCTAGTGGTTAGAATGTTTGTTTTCCCCAATTTGTGGGCGTGGTCGAGGGATTCTTTATTTTTTTACTCCCTATCAAGCTTTAAGGTGACAGCTAACATTTTAAAACATTTAGGCATATTTTGTACTACTGGTTACTATAAGCTATCTAACTAACTTAGCTAGCTAGCTAACTACCAACTTGGCTGGCTAGCTAGCTTGTCCCAGTTCATTTTCTCATCAGGAATGAAGCAGAGTAGCTACCTTGTGAAATAACAATATTTTCTTGCAATATCGACACAATTATGAATCATGATTTATGCATTTATGCATGATTTATGCACCAACACTGTCACCACATTGGATCTGTACTGTGAGGGACCGTTGATGATGACCCAATCGGCATCCACCGTCCGTAACAAACAGGGCAGGCATATATTTTTGCAAGGTTGTCCTACGTTTGCATCTCTCCAGAAAACAGGTGTTGTGATTGGAGCTCAGGATTTGCTATGCTGCATTTAAAAATTAAAAATAAATAAATAGCAGAGATGTTCTTTGTAAATAGCAACTTGGATTAAATTATGATGATGTTTGCCTTTCCATGCCTTGTATCCTACTACTGAATATGATTTAAATGATGACTCATAAAGTAGCAGGGATTTTTCTGTGGTCCACATTGGATACATGTAGAAACATTCCCATTATGTAGAATATCTTAGCTCCGTAGATGAAACTAAGGACATGCATATCTAGAGCATGTCTACTCCATATATCTAATAACATGTCAGATATCTGGAATTATATCAATAAAGATATCCCCTGATATTGAACCTTTTCGCCCAGCGACTGTAATACCATTGCGTTTTGTGTAAAACACTACAAGATGTTGCTACACAGTTCGAATCCTAGGCTCAAAGTGTCAGATTTTTGAATTTGACTGACTTTAGTTGTAATGGATGACATTACATACTAGGAGGTAGGTGGCCTTGTGTTCGTCACTGATCTTTGGCTGTCTCTCTACAACTGACCTTTGATTGGACGGCATACACCAGTCGTCATAACCACAGCCAATAGACACTTCTCCAAATAATTATTATATTTCAGATTGCTTCCTGATTTAATTGATTGCCGCCCTTTTCTCTCTTCTAGTCTGTAATTGGTTGCTCACGCCCTCTCCCTCTCTTCTCTGCTCTGTGATTGGCAGGTTGTGACCAGGGACCTGGTAGGTGTTGTTGCCGCTGTAGTCCATCGCTGAGGTTGTCTCAGAGACCAAGTGTGTTTCGCCACGGTGTTGCGTCGTTGCCATGGGGAAACAGAACAGCAAGCTGAGGCCGGAGATGCTTCAGGACCTGAGAGAGAACACCGAGTTCTCCGACCACGAACTACAGGAGTGGTACAAGGTCAGTGTACACACACACACACACACACACACACAGTACACACACACACACAGTACACACACACACACACACACACAGAGATGCACGCATGCAAACTCACAGACAAATACCCACGCACACCGTAATCATAACTCTAATATAGTGGTAGAAGGTGACAGTGGACAGACAGCTAGACCTTATTCCTAATATAGTGGTAGAAGGTGACAGCGGACAGACAACTAGACCTTATTCCTAATATAGTGGTAGAAGGTGACAGCAGACAGACAGCTAGACCTTATTCCTAATATAGTGGTAGAAGGTGACAGCAGACAGACAGCTAGACCATATTCCTAATATAGTGGTAGAAGGTGACAGCAGACAGACAGCTAGACCTTATTCCTAATATAGTGGTAGAAGGTGACAGCAGACAGACAGCTAGACCATATTCCTAATATAGTGGTAGAAGGTGACAGCAGACAGACAGCTAGACCTTATTCCTAATATAGTGGTAGAAGGTGACAGCAGACAGACAGCTAGACTTTATTCCTAATATAGTGGTAGAAGGTGACAGCAGACAGACAGCTAGACCTTATTCCTAATATAGTGGTAGAAGGTAACAGTGGACAGACAGATAGACCTTATTCCTAATCTCCAACAGGTGTTCATCCCTGGCCTTTTCAGACCAGGGAAACCACTACTAATAAGAAACATACTGGAATAACCAGGGAAACCACTACTAATAAGAAACATAATGGAATAACCAGGAAAACCACTACTAATAAGAAACATACTGGAATAACCAGGGAAACCACTACTGAAACGATACATACTGGAATAACCAGGGAAACCACTACTAATAAGAAACATACTGGAATAACCAGGGAAACCACTACTAATAAGAAACATACTGGAATAACCAGGGAAACCACTACTGAAACGATACATACTGGAATAACCAGGGAAACCACTACTAATAAGAAACATACTGGAATAACCAGGGAAACCACTACTGAAACGATACATACTGGAATAACCAGGGAAACCACTACTAATAAGAAACATACTGGAATAACCAGGGAAACCACTACTAATAAGAAACATACTGGAATAACCAGGGAAACCACTACTGAAACGATACATACTGGAATAACCAGGGAAACCACTACTAATAAGAAACATACTGGAATAACCAGGGAAACCACTACTAATAAGAAACATACTGGAATAACCAGGGAAACCACTACTAATAAGAAACATACTGGAATAACCAGGGAAACCACTACTAATAAGAAATATACTGGAATAACCAGGGAAACCACTACTAATAAGAAACATACTGGAATAACCAGGGAAACCACTACTAATAAGAAACATACTGGAATAACCAGGGAAACCACGACTGAAACGATACATACTGGAATAACCAGCTCTTTAAATGGCATCTTGTATCTATGGTATATGATATTTAACCTCTTACCCTCAATCTCCTATGACAGATAAATACAGGGACTATGTAAATCTAAATCCCTCTAGAATGGATGAGAAGTTTAATCAAAGGAAAAATAACTCTAGACCACCTTTACTCTACACACAGAGATGACTACAAAGCTCTCCCCTGCCCTCCATTTGGCAAATCTGACCATAAGTATATCCTACTGATTCCTGCTTACAAGCAAAAAATTAAGCAGGTAGTATCAGTGACTCGCTCAATACAGAAGTGGTCAGATGACGCTGATGCTAAGCTACAGGACTGTTTTGCACAAACTGGAATATGTTCTGGGATTCATCCAATGGCATTGAGGAGTCCACCACCTCAGTCATCGGCTTCATCAATAAGTGCATCGATGACGTCGTCCCCACAGTGACTGTACGTACATATCCCAACCAGAAGCCATGGATTACAGGCAACAGCCACATTTAGCTAATGGCTAGAGCTGCCAATTTCAAGGAGCGGGAGACTAATGCGGACGCTTATAAGAAATCCCGCTATGCCCTCAGACGAACCATCAAACAAGCAAAGAGTCGATACAGGATTAAGATTGAATCCTACAACACCGGCTCTGACACTTGTTGGATGTGGCAGGACTTGAAAACTATTACGGACTACAAAGGGAAAGCCAGACGTGAGCTGCCTAGTGATGCGAGCCTACCAGACGAACTAAATGCATGAAGCATGCACGAGAGCACCAGCTGTTCTGGATGACTGTGTGATAATGCTACTCGGTAGCCGATGTGAGCGAGACCTTTAAACAGGTCAACATTCAAAAAGCCGCGGGGCCAGACGGATTACCAGGAGGTGTAATCTAAGCATGCGCGGACCAACCTCTCCCTGACCGAGTCTGTAATACCAACATGTTTCAAGCAGACCACCAGTCCCTGTGTCCAAGAGGTAAAGGTAAACTGTCTAAATGATTAGCGCCCCGTAGCACTCACGTCTGTAGCCATGAAGTGCTTTGAAAGGCTGGTTATGGCTCACATCAACAGCATCCTCCCGGATACCCTATACCCACTCCAATTCACATACTCCACACTGCCCTTTCCCACCTGGACAGGAACACCTATGCGAAAATTCTGTTCATTGACTACAGCTCAGTGTTCAACACCATAGTACCCACGAAGCTCATCACTAAGCTAAGTACCCTGGGACTAAACACATCCCATTCTGCAACTGGATCCTGGACTTCCTGATGGGCCGCCCCCAGGTGGTAAGGGTTGGCAACAACACATCTGCCACGCTGATCCTCAACAGTGGGGATTCTCAGGGGTGCGTATTTAGTCCCCTCCTGTCCTCTCTTTTCACCCACGACTGTGTGGCCAAACAAGACTCCAACAACATCATTAAATATGCTGACGGCATAACAATGGTAGGCCTGATCACTGACAACGATGAGACAGCCTATAGGGAGGAGGTCAGGGAACTGGCAGTGTGGTGCCAGGACAACAACCTCTCCCTCAATGTGAACAAGACAAAGGAGCTGATCGTGGACTACAGAAAAAGGCGGGCCGGACAGGCCCCCGTTAACATCGACGGGGCTGGAGTGGAACGGGTCGAGAGTTTCAAGTTCCTTGGTGTCCACATCACCAACGAACTATCATGGTCCAAACACACCAAGACTGTTGTGAAGAGGTTAACGACAACAACTGTTTCCCCCTTACGAGACTTAAGATTTGGTTCCCCAGATCCTCAAACAAGTTATACTGCTGCACCATAGAGAGCATCACCGCCTGGTATGGTAACTGCGTAGGACTATTGTGGCTAATCCTTATTGTGGCTAGCTTCACACAGGTTCTGTCTATCGGAGATTAAATTATCCCTAAGCTCGAAGCAGTTAAGCAAACTCAAACTATCATTGATTAACAACCTAGTGTGTAAACAAAACAATTTAAATAGCCAGGAAACTGAAGGATAAAGTCACACTTTAGTTAAATTAGAAACTTCTATTCCTGTACTCTTCTAAAAATGAATATTTTAGCACTTCACTCACAGTGCGTACAGCGCCCCAGGCAAATGCCATCACTAGCCGGCCTGCACCCAGTACCCTGCCCTGAACTTAGTCACTGTCACTAGCCGTCCTCCACCCAGTACCCTGCCCTGAACTTAGTCACTGTCACTAGTCGGCCTCCACCCAGTACCCTGCCCTGAACTTAGTCACTGTCACTAGCCGGCCTCCACCCAGTACCCTGCCCTGAACTTAGTCACTGTCACTAGCCGGCCTCCACCCAGTACCCTGCCCTGAACTTAGTCACTGTCACTAGCCGGCCTCCACCCAGTACCCTGCCCTGAACTTAGTCACTGTCACTAGCCGGCCTCCACCCAGTACCCTGCCCTGAACTTAGTCACTGTCACTAGCCGGCCTCCACCCAGTACCCTGCCCTGAACTTAGTCACTGTCACTAGCCGGCCTCCACCCAGTACCCTGCCCTGAACTTAGTCACTGTCACTAGCCGGCCTCCACCCAGAACCCTGCCCTGAACTTAGTCACTGTCACTAGCCGGCCTCCACCCAGTACCCTGCCCTGAACTTAGTCACTGTCACTAGCCGGCCTCCACCCAGTACCCTGCCCTGAACTTAGTCACTGTCACTAGCCGGCCTCCACCCAGTACCCTACCCTGAACTTAGTCACTGTCACTAGCCGGCCTCCACCCAGTACCCTGCCCTGAACGTAGTCACTGTCACTAGCCGGCCTCCACCCAGTACCCTGCCCTGAACTTAGTCACTGTCACTAGCCGGCCTCCACCCAGTACCCTGCCCTGAACTTAGTCACTGTCACTAGCCGGCCTCCACCCAGTACCCTGCCCTGAACTTAGTCACTGTCACTAGCCGGCCTCCACCCAGTACCCTGCCCTGAACTTAGTCACTGTCACTAGCCGGCCTCCACCCAGTACCCTGCCCTGAACTTAGTCACTGTCACTAGCCGGCCTCCACCCAGTACCCTGCCCTGAACTTAGTCACTGTCACTAGCCGGCCTCCACCCAGTACCCTGCCCTGAACTTAGTCACTGTCACTAGCCGGCCTCCACCCAGAACCCTGCCCTGAACTTAGTCACTGTCACTAGCCGGCCTCCACCCAGTACCCTGCCCTGAACTTAGTCACTGTCACTAGCCGGCCTCCACCCAGAACCCTGCCCTGAACTTAGTCACTTTCACTAGCCAGCCTCCACCCAGTACCCTGCCCTGAACTTAGTCACTGCTAATAGCCGGCCTCCACCCAGTACCCTGCCCTGAACTTAGTCACTGTCACTAGCCGGCCTCCACCCAGAACCCTGCCCTGAACTTAGTCACTGTCACTAGCCGGCCTCCACCCAGAACCCTGCCCTGAACTTAGTCACTGTCACTAGCCGGCCTCCACCCAGAACCCTGCCCTGAACTTAGTCACTGTCACTAGCCGGCCTCCACCCAGTACCCTGCCCTGAACTTAGTCACTGCTAATAGCCGGCCTCCACCCAGTACCCTGCCCTGAACTTAGTCATTGTCACTAGCCGGCCTCCACCCGGTTACTCAACCCTGCATCTTAGTGGCTGCTGGCCTAATGTAAATAGACATGGAATCAGTGGTCACTTTGTAGCTCGTCCTAATATGATTATAATATCTGAATGTCATTATTTATCCAAATGCCTTAACTACAGGTCTGTGTCCCTGTAGCGATGAGCAACAACCAGGGGAGAGTGGTCTAGTGGGCCTTCAGTCAGTATTCATACCTCTTGACTTATTTCACCTTTTTTTTTTGCCACATTTTGTGCAGTATTACTTTAGTGCCTTGTTTGCAAATAGGATAAATGTTTTGGTATATTTTCATTCTTTACAGGCTTCCTTATTTTCACTCTGTCATTTAGGTTATTATTGTGGCGCAACTACAATGTTGTTGATACATCCTCAGTTTTCTCCTATCACAGCCATTAAACACAGTTTCCTTCCTCTCCGTCAACTGAGTTAGGAAAGAATCCTGTATCTCTGTAGTGACTGGGTGTATTGATTCACCATCCAAAGTGTAATTCATAACTTTACTACCGTGCTCAAAGGGATATTCAATGTCTGCTTTTTTATTTTACCCATCTACCAATAGGTGCCCTTCTTTGCGAGGCCTTGAAAAACCTCTTTGTGGTTAAATCTATTTTTGAAATTCACTGCTTGTCATGACTTCTTCCGAAGTCGTTGCCTCTCCTTGTTCGGGCGGTGCTCGTCTTCTAGCCACCATTGATCCATTTTTCATTTTCCATTGGTTTTGTCTTGTCTTCCCACACACCTGGTTTCA
>NC_060196.1:60390722-60443222 GCF_021184085.1 Oncorhynchus gorbuscha | reverse complement strand
ATGCTTGGCATTCAGGGCAAAGAGTTCAATCTTGGTTTCATCAGACTAGAGAATCTTGTTTCTCATGGTCTGAGAGTCCTTTAGGTCCATTACATTACATTTACATTTAAGTCATTTAGCAGACGCTCTTATCCAGAGCCTTTTGGCAAACTCCAAGCGGGCTGTCATGTGCCTTTTACCGAGGAGTGGCTTCTCCTTGGCCACTCTACCATAAAGGCCTGATTGGTAGAGAGATGGTTGTCCTTCTGGAAGATTCTCCCATCTCCACAGAGGAACTCTGGAGCTCTGTCAGGGAGTTGTTCTATACTAGTATTCTTCATTAGCTCAGCACCTATGTCTTTAAGGATGTGCGTATGACCACAAACTTTGCTCTGTCAGAGTGACCATCAGGCTCTTGGTGACCTCCCTGACCAAGGCCTTTCTCCCCCTGATTGGTCAGTTTGGCTGGGTGGGCAGTTCTAGGAAGAGTCTTGGTGGTTCCAAACTTCTTCCATTTAACAGTGATGGAGGCCACTGTGTTCTTGGGGACCTTCAATGCTGTAGACATTTTTGGTACCCATCCCCAGATCTGTGCCTCGTCACAATCCCGTCTCGGAGCTCTACAGACAATTCCTTCAACCTCATGACTTGGTATTTGCTCTGACATGCACGGTCAACTGTTGGACCTTTATATAGACAGGTGTGTGCCTTTCCAAATCATGTCCAATCAATTGAATTTTCCACAGGTGGACTCCAATCAAGTTGTAGAAACATCTCAAGGATGATCAATGGAAACAGGATGCACCTGAGCTCAATTTCTGTTTTTATTTTTGATATTTGCAAAAAGGGGGAATTGTATGTAGATTGATGAGGATTTATTATTTTTTTTTTCATCCATTTTAGAATAAGGCTGTAATGTAAGATAATGTGGAAAAAGTCAAGGGGTCTGAATTCTTTCTGAAGGCTCTGTATATATGTTCAAAGCTACCTCAATCATAGCGTACCCCTGCACATCGCCTCGGTGCTGGTACTCCATGTATATAGCCATGGTACTTTCTACTTCCTGTATATAGCCATGGTACTTTCTACTTCCTGTATATTGCCATGGTACTTTCTACTTCCTGTATATAGCCATGGTACTTTCTACTTCCTGTATATAGCCATGGTACTTTCTACTTCCTGTATATAGCCATGGTACTTTCTACTTCCTGTATATAGCCATGGTACTTTCTACTTCCTGTACATAGCCATGGTACTTTCTACTTCCTGTACATAGCCATGGTACTTTCTACTTCCTGTATATAGCCATGGTACTTTCTACTTCCTGTACTTTGCCATGGTACTTTCTACTTCCTGTATATAGCCATGGTACTTTCTACTTCCTGTATATAGCCATGGTACTTTCTACTTCCTGTATATAGCCATGGTACTTTCTACTTCCTGTATATAGCCATGGTACTTTCTACTTCCTGTATATAGCCATGGTACTTTCTACTTCCTGTATATAGCCATGGTACTTTCTACTTCCTGTATATAGCCATGGTACTTTCTACTTCCTGTATATAGCCATGGTACTTTCTACTTCCTGTACATAGCCATGGTACTTTCTACTTCCTGTATATAGCCATGGTACTTTCTACTTCCTAAACTTTTTAAGTTTAAAAATGTGTTTTAGCTGCATGGCCTTCGTCAGGGAGTACAGGTCTACAGCACGTTGTATGTTAGAAATACAGTTTGATTTGATTTGTGTTCCACATGTTACTTTTATTTGTTATTATTATTCGTTGTTCACTGTGTATTTATTCCTCATGTCACTATATTCATTTGTTTATGTATTTAAAAATAATCTTTATCTTAACTCTGTATTGTTGGAAAAGGATCCATAAGTTTAAGAAGCATTTCACTGTTAGTCTACACCTGTATGTGACAAATCACATTTGATTTGATTTATACTTGTGCTCAAATGTTTATTATTTTATTGTATTTATAATAAAAATGTTCTATTCTACTGAACCATTTACCTTAAGTTCCTCTTCTTATATTTTATATGTTCTTATTGTTGTTTAGTTGTTAAGAGGGAACATGCAAGTCAACATTGGGTTGGATGGTGTGTACTGCGTGTATACTGTAAATACGACTAATAAAGCCTGGAACGTGATGGATGCTGGACATAAAGTCTGTTTTCAGAGAATGATGTACTATCTGCTGGGGTTGGCAATGGACCGAGGGCTACAAAAGGTCTCTCTCTCTCTCTTTCTGTTCTCTCTCTGTTCTCTCTGTTCTCTCTCTCTCTCTCTCTCTCTGTTCTCTCTTTCTCTCTCTTTCTCTCTCTCTGTTCTCTCTTTCTCACACTCTCTCTCTGTCTCTCTCTGTTCTCTCTTTCTCACACTCTCTCTCTGTCTCTCTCTGTTCTCTCTTTCTCACACTCTCTCTCTATCTCTTCTTAGGGCTTTCTGAAGGACTGTCCCAGCGGCAACCTGAACGTGGAGGAGTTCAAGAAGATCTACGCCAACTTCTTCCCGTACGGAGATGCCTCCAAGTTCGCCGAGCACGTCTTCCGAACGTTCGATACCAACAACGATGGCACCATCGACTTCCGGGAGTTCATCATCGCGCTGAGTGTCACGTCACGGGGAAAGCTGGAGCAGAAACTGAAGTGGGCCTTCAGCATGTATGACTTGGATGGGAATGGGTACATCAGCCGTGATGAGATGTTGGAGATCGTACAGGTGAGACATGGGATTTGTAGTCCTGGTGGAGGTCGTACAGGTGAGACATGGGATTTGTAGTCCTGGTGGAGGTCGTACAGGTGAGGAGGTCCACTTCAGTTTCTGCTCCAGCTTGCCCAGCTCGTTTTAGTAATCAATGTTTCTCATTTAAATGTGGTTGAATACTTCCTCCTGCTTCCTCTCTAGGTTTCTTCCTAGGTTCCTGCCTCCTAGGTAGTTGTTCTTAGCCATCGTGCTTCTTCCTCTGCATTGCTTTGCTCTTTGGGGTTTTAGGCCGGGTTTCTGTAAAGCACTGCCGATGTGAAAAAGGGATGTACGAATGACATTTCAGTTTGTGTCACGGGATTCTTCTGGTGAAAGAGAAGCGGACCAAAACGCAGCGTGGTTATTGTGATTCATCTTTCATGAAGATGATAAATGAACAATATACAAAACAAGAAATGTGAAAAAAAAAAAAACAGCCCATTCTGGTGTAACAAACACAAAGACAGGAACAATCACCCACAAAACCCAACACCAAACAGGGCTACCTAAATATGGCTCCCAATCAGAGACAATGACTAACACCTGCCTCTGATTGAGAACCATATCAGGCCCAAACACAGAAACAGACAAACTAGACACACAACATAGAATGCCCACTCAGCTCACACCCTGACCAAACAAAACATAGAAACATACAAAGCAAACTATGGTCAAGGCGTGACAGTTTGATTGATCCTACAGGACAATAGACACATCAGTCATGATGGAGATCCTACAGGAGAATAGACACATCAGTCATGATGGAGATCCTACAGAAGAACTTCACTAGGGCCCATAGGGTGACAGACCCCACACATAATCAAGGACCCCACGCCCCCCAGCCACGTCGGCCAGACGGTAAGGGAGTGAACAGCTCGTACTTCCAAGTAGTAGATGTCCTGGATGGGTGGCAGCACGGTCCCAGTGATGTACTGGGCCGTCGTCACCACCCGCTCTATGTGTCATTGGCCAGATTATCACGCGAAGAGAAAGAAAAAAGTAACTTTCCTAAAAAAATAAGCCTTTTTAAACCATGACCTGGGTGATTCCATGACCTGGGTGATTCCATGACCTGAGTGATTACATGACCTGGGTGATTCCATGACCTGGGTGATTCCATGACCTGGGTGATTCCATGACCTGAGTGATTCCATGACCTGGGTGATTCCATGACCTGAGTGATTCCATGACCTGGGTGATTCCATGACCTGGGTGATTCCATGACCTGGGTGATTCCATGACCTGGGTGATTCCAGCTTTGTATTTAGATAGAAAATAAAAGTAGAATCTTTGCAACGTCGGCATTCAGGAAGCGAGAGCGTTAAAACAGAAATCTGCGTTCAACCCTGTGTCGTATGGCGTGAGCCTAGTATTGTCCCTTTTACTCTGAGAATTACCGGTCATTGACCACATGGACATCCTGAAAATATACAATACAACGTTCATTAAAATACACATGCAGGGTATTGAATTAAAGCTACACTCGTTGTGAATCCAGGCAACAAGTCAGATTTTTTAAATGCTTTTCGGCGAAAGCATGAGAAGCTATTATCTGATAGCATGTAACACCCCAAAAGATCCGCAGGGGACGTAAACAAAATAATTAGCATAGTCGTCGCTACACAAACCGCACAAATAAAATATAAAACATTCATTACCTTTGACCATCTTCTTTGTTGGCACTCCTAGATGTCCCATAATCACTATTGGGTCTTTTTTTCAATTAAATCGGTCCATATATAGCCTAGATATCGATCTATGAAGACTGTGCGATAAACAGAAAAAAATTGTCTTATAACGTAACGTCATTTTTTTAAATTAAAAAAGTCGATGATAAACTTTCACAAAACACTTCGAAATACTTTTGTAATGCAACTTTAGGTATTAGTAAACGTTAATAAGCGATCAAATTGATCACGAGGCGCTGTATATATATGTATATATTCTATAGGGGTACGTCTGGAAATAAGTCCGGTTAAATCTCAACCAAAATATCCGGTCCGAGACCTGAAGAAATGGGCTGTCTCTTCTTCGTTTGACCAAGAAAGAAAGCCTAGGCAAATGACAAGACTGTTGACATCGTGTGGAAGCTGTAGGAATTGCAATTTCGGCTCCAGGTAATTTGCTTTCCCATAGACAATACATGCAAGTGGCGCATTGATATATTTTCCAATTTTCAGTGATCAGATTTTCCTGCGTTTTTCGATGAAACGCACGTTCTGTTATAGTCACAGCCGGGATTTAACCAGTTTTATAAACGTCTGAGTCTTTTCTATCCACACATACTAATCATATGCATATACTATATTCCTGGCATGAGCAGCAGGGCGCTGAAATGTTGCGTGATTTTTAACAGAATGTTCAAAAAAGTAGGGGGTAGGAGTAACAGGTTAATGACTGAATTTTCGGGGTTTTTTCTCAGCCAAACGTGATGAACAAAACTGAGCGATTTCTCCTACACAAATAATATTTTGGGAAAAACTGAACATTTGCTATCTAACTGAGAGTCTCCTCATTAAAAACATCTGAAGTTCCTCAAAGGTAAATTATTTTATTTGAATGCCTGTCTTGTTTTTGTGAAAATGTTGCCTGCTGAATGCTAGGCTTAATGCTATGCTAGCTATCAATACTCTTACACAAATGCTTGTGTAGCTATGGTTGAAAAGCATATTTTGAAAATCTGAGATGACAGCGTTGTTAACAAAAAGCTAAGCTTGAGAGCCAATATATTTATTTCATTTAATTTGCGATTTTCATGAATAGTTAACGTTGCGTAATGAGCTTGAGGCTATACTTAAGAACCCGGATACGGGATTGCTCGTCGCAACAGGTTAAGGTACCTCATCGCTTGATTGGTAGAACTGCATCCACTATCTTACTGCTACAACTGAAAACGTTCACCTCAAACCATCTGGACTATTTGATTTATTTCACCTTTATTTAACCAGATAGGCAAGTTGAGAACACCTTTATTTAACCAGGTAGGACTAGTTGAGAACACCTTTATTTAACCAGGTAGGACTAGTTCAGAACACCTTTATTTAACCAGGTAGGACTAGTTCAGAACACCTTTATTTAACCAGGTAGGCAAGTTGAGAACAAGTTCTCATTTACAATTGCGACCTGGCCAAGATAAAGCAAAGCAGTTCGATACATACAACAACACAGAGTTACACATGGAGTAAAACAAACATACAGTCAATAATACAGTATAAACAATTCTATATACGATGTGAGCAAATGAGGTGAGAAGGGAGGTAAAGGCAAAAAAGGCCATGGTGGCGAAGTAAATACAATATAGCAAGTAAAACACTGGAACGGTAGATTTGCAGTGGTAGAATGAGCAAAGTAGAGATAGAAATAAAGGAGCTAAATAAATAAATAAATACAGTAGGGGGAGAGGTATTTGTTTGGGCTAAATTATAGATGGGCTATGTACAGGTGCAGTAATCTGTGAGCTGCTCTGACAGCTGGTGCTTAAAGCTAGTGAGGGAGATACAGTGCCTTGCAAAAGTATTCGGCCCCCTTGAACTTTGCGACCTTTTGCCACATTTCAGGCTCTAACGGACCTCTGAGACTATCACAGTGCAGGTGCATTTATACGGAGACTTGATTACACACAGGTGGATTGTATTTATCATCATTAGTCATTTAGGTCAACATTGGATCATTCAGAGATCCTCACTGAACTTCTGGAGAGAGTTTGCTGCACTGAAAGTAAAGGGGCTGAATAATTTTGCACGCCCAATTTTTCAGTTTTTGATTTGTTAAAAAAGTTTGAAATATCCAATAAATGTCGTTCCACTTCATGATTGTGTCCCACTTGTTGTTGATTCTTCACAAAAAAATACAGTTGTATATCTTTATGTTTGAAGCCTGAAATGTGGCAAAAGGTCGCAAAGTTCAAGGGGGCCGAATACTTTCGCAAGGCACTGTAAGTGCTTCCAGTTTCAGAGATTTTTGTTGTTCGTTCCAGTCATTGGCAGGAGAGAACTGGAAGGAGAGGCGGCCAAAGTAAGAATTGGTTTTGGGGGTGACCAGAGAGATATCCCTGCTGGAGCGCGTGCTACAGGTGGGTGCTGCTATGGTGACCAGCGAGCTGAGATAAGGGGGGACTTTACCTAGCAGGGTCTTGTAGATGATATGGAGCCAGTGGGTTTGGCGACGAGTATGAAGCGAGGGCCAGCCAACGAGAGCATACAGCTCGCAGTGGTGGGTAGTATATGGGGCTTTGGTGACAATAATGATAATAAATATCACACCTCAAACAGAGGGAAACACACACAACAACAACAACTAATTTGTCAATGAACCAATGAAATTTCTGGCTTGATTATAGCCCACTGGGCACAGACATCAATTCAAAGTCTATTCTGCATTTGATTCAACTTAATTTCATTGAAATTACCTATAAACAACATTGATTCAATCAGTGTGTGCCCAGTGGGAAGGCAATTAGCCACACCTGTGACATCAGCATTGTTGCGTCAGCTGGCCAGTGAAGAGGTTACGTAGGGTTGGTCATGAATATTTTGGGTCGGGAATTACGGTGTTGTGTGGTTCTTGTTGGAACTGGGAAGTCGTTACCAGTTTAGGAGACAGTTACAAGAGAGAGTGAGAAAGAAACAGATTGGGGTACATAGATATAGGGAAAGTTTGAGAAAGAGAAGGAAAACGGGTGGAGAGAATAGATTAAAATGGGGAAAAGAAAGAAAGAGAGAGATGGTTCTGTATTGTACTGAGAGCAGTATGGTTGCAAGCGCTGTGTGCTCCAGGATTAGTGAGTTAAATTTAACCAGGGTTTATCCCTGAGTGTGCAGAATACTGGGATTATCCCCGGGCTCACTGAGGTTCTGCTTTGCTGAATGAGAGGAGGAGAGACAGAGGAGAGGAGAGGGAGAGGAAAGGAGGCGAGAAAGAGGAAATAAGAAAAGGAGAGAGGAGAAGGGAGGGAAGGGAAAGGCCAAGATTTGTAAGTCGCTCTGGATAAGAGCGTCTGCTAAATGACTTAAATGTAAATGTAAATATTATCACTGAGGATGGCGGGATTGAGAGAGAGAGAGATGGATGAGGGGTGATGAAGGGGGTGGAGAGAGAGAGATAGCTATAGAGAGAGAGGGAGATGGATGTGGGGTGATGAAGGGGGTGGAGAGAGAGAGAGAGAGAGAGCTATAGAGAGAGAGAAGGGAGTTACACTGTAAACAGAAGAGAGGGTGAAAAGCTTCAAGTGCAAATCACTGGACAATCTGACATGTTCCATTCACGCAGACAGTGTGTTGAAGAAGGTGCAACGGCTCCTCGGGAGGCTGAAGGAATTATGCTTGGCCACCAAGAGCCTCAGAAACTTCTATAGAAGCACCATCGAGAGCATCCTGTCGGGCTGTATCACCGCCTGGTACGGCAACTGCACCGTCTGCTCTCCAGAGGATGGTGTGATCAGCCAAACTCATCATCGGAGGCACACTGCCTGCTCTTCAGGACATCTACAGCACTCGGTGTCACAGGAAGGCGAAGTAGATCATTAAGGACCTCAACCACCCGGGTCACTGCCTGTTCACCCCGCTACCATCTAGAAGATGGTGACAGTACAGGTGCATCAAACCTGGGACAAAGAGACTGAGAAACAGCTTCTATCTCCAGGCCATCAGACTGTTAATGTTATGCAGGTGAATGAGGACCCAAAAGCGACTTGGCGAAAACAGAGTCTTTAATCCAGTAAAGTAACTTTACAATCAAAAGGCATAATTCTACTCGTAATGACGAGAACAGACTGGAGACTTGATCAAGAACTGCAGGTTGCCTCGGGAAGGCACTTGAACGTAGCAGACTCAGACACCTGCTCACCACGCAGCATCTGAGGGAAACACGACACGACAGGGCGATACATAGACACAGCACGGTGAACAATAGACAAGGATCCGACAGGACAGGAACGGAAAACAAGGGAAGAAATAGGGACTCTAATCAGGGGAAAAGATAAGGAACAGGTGTGGGAAGACTAAATGATTGATTAGGGGAATAGGAACAGCTGGGAGCAGGAACGGAACAATAGAGAGAAGAGAGAGAGGAAGGAAGAGAGAAAAAGGGGAACGAACCTAAAAAGACCAGCAGGGGGAAAACGAACAGAAGGAAAAGCAAAATGACAAGATGATATAAGACAAAACATGACAGTACCCCCCCACTCACCGAGCGTCTCCTGGCGCTCTCGAGGAGGAACACTGGCGGCAACGGAGGAAATCATAGATCAAACGGTCCAGCACGTCCCGAGAAAGAACCCAACTCCTCTCCTCAGGACCGTAACGAAAAACGATAAAAAGGGAAACTAGGGTACTACTCTAAAAAAAAAATGAGACACGGGTAGAGAACTGAAAGCTTTAGAGCAAACAGGACCAAACAGGCCAGGAGAGTAACAACTAGGGACAGACTGAGACACAGCAAGGGCAGGAACAAGAACAGGAGAGATGCGATGGCAGGGAACAGACTGAGACCCAGCAAGACCAGGAGCAGAAGCAGAAAAAAAATTACCAGACTTCTTCTGCGCGCAGTCTGAACACGCAGCCACGAAACGGCGCGTGTCACGCTCCTGAGTAGGCCACCAAAACCGCTGGCGAATAGAAGCAAGCGTACCCCGAACGCCGGGATGGCCAGCTAAATTGGCAGAGTGAGCCCACTGAAGAACAGCCAGACGAGTAGAAACAGGAACGAAAAGAAGGTTACTAGGGCAAGCGCGCGCGACGCAGTGTGCGTGAGTGCTTGCTTAACCTGTCTCTCAATTCCCCAGACAGTCAACCCGACAACACGCCCAACAGGAAGGATCCCCTCGGGATCGGTAGAAGCCACAGAAGAACTAAAGAGACGGGATAAAGCATGAGGCTTGGTGTTCTTAGTACCCGGGCAATAAGAAATAACGAATTCGAAACGAGCGAAAAACAACGCCCAACGGGCATGACGCGCATTCAGTCGTTTGGCAGAACAGATGTACTCAAGGTTCTCTTGGTCAGTCCAAACGACAAAAGGAACGGTCGCCCCTCCAACCACTGTCGCCATTTGCCTAGGGCTAAACGGATGGCGAGCAGTTCGCGGTTAGCCACATCATAGTTACGTTCCGACGGTGACAGGCGATGAGAAAAATACGCACAAGGGTGGACCCCATCGTCAGTATCGGAGCGCTGGGACAGAATGGCTCCCACGCCCACCCCGACGCGTCAACCTCAACAATAAACGGTTTAGTGACGTCAGGTGCAACAAGGATAGGAGCGGATGCAAAACGCTTCTTGAAGAGAACAGGACAACAATCATACGACCGGTGAGGAGGAAGGGAGTTGGTTCTGGACCGACTGAAGACCGTGCGCAGACCATGATACTCCTCCGGCACTCCTGTCAAATCACCAGGTTCCTCCTGAGAAGAGGGGACAGAACAAACAGGAGAAATAGCAGACATTAAACACTTCACATGACAAGAAACGTTCCAGGAAAGGATAGAATTACTAGACCAATCAAAAGAAGGATTATGACACACTAGCCAGGGATGACCCAAAACAACAGGTGTAAAAGGTGAACAAAAAATCAAAAAAGAAATGGTCTCACTATGGTTACCAGATACAGTGAGGGTTAAAGGTAGTGTTTCATATAATATACTGGGGAGAGGACTACCATCCAAGGCAAACATGACCGTGGGCTCCCTAACTGTCTGAGAGGAATGTCATGTTCCCGCGCCCAGGCTTCGTCCATAAAACAGCCCTCTGCCCCAGAGTCTATTAATGCACTGCAGGAAGCTGCCGATCCGGTCCAGCGTAGATGGACCGGTAAGGTAGTACATGTACTTGACGGAGAGGACCGTCTAGTAGCGCTTATCAGTCGCCCTCCGCTTACTGATGAGCTCTGGCCTTTAACTGGACATGAAATGACAAAATGACCAGCGGAACCGCAATAGAGACAGAGGCGGTTGGTGATTCTCCGTTCCCTCTCCTTAGTCGAGATGGGAATACCCCCCAGCTGCATGGGCTCAACACCTGAGTCAGTGGGGAAAGACGGTAGTGTCGGAGAGAGGGGAGACACAGTTAACGCGAGCTCTCTTCTATGAGCTCGGTGACGAAGATCTACCCGTCGTTCAATGCGAATAGCGAGTTCAATCAAAGAATCCACGCTGGATGGAACCTCCCGAGAGAGAATCTCATCCTTAACCTTAGCGTGGAGTCCCTCCAGAAAACGAGCGAGCAACGCCTGCTCGTTCCAGTTACTGGAGGCAGCAAGAGTGCGAAACTCTATAGAGTAATCCGTTATGGATCGATTACCTTGACATAGGGAAGACAGGGACCAGGAAGCTTCTTTCCCAAAAACTGAGCGATCAAAAACCCTTATCATCTCCTCTTTAAAGTTCAGATAATTGTTAGTACACTCAGCGCTTGCCTCCCAGATAGCTGTGCCCCACTGCCGAGCCCGACCAGTAAGGAGTGATATGACGTAGGCAATCCGAGCTCTCTCTCTTGAGTATGTGTTGGGTTGGAGAGAGAACACTATATCACACTGGGTGAGAAAGGAGCGGCACTCAGTGGGCTGCCCAGAATAACATGGTGGGTTATTAACCCTAGGTTCCAGAGGCTCGGAAGAACCGGAAGTAGCTGGTGACACGAGACGAAGACTCTGATACTGTCCTGAGAGGTCGGAGACCTGAGCGGCCAGGGTCTCAACGGCATGCCGAGCAGCAGACAATTCCTGCTCGTGTCTGCCGAGCATCGCTCCCTGGAACTCGAGAGTAGAGTAGAGAGAATCCATAGTCGCTGGGTCCATTCTTGGTCGGATCCTTCTGTTATGCAGGTGAATGAGGACCCAAAAGCGACTTGGCGAAAACAGAGTCTTTAATCCAGTAAAGTAACTTTACAATCAAAAGGCATAATTCTACTCGTAATGACGAGAACAGACTGGAGACTTGATCAAGAACTGCAGGTTGCCTCGGGAAGGCACTTGAACGTAGCAGACTCAGACACCTGCTCACCACGCAGCATCTGAGGGAAACACGACACGACAGGGCGATACATAGACACAGCACGGTGAACAATAGACAAGGATCCGACAGGACAGGAACGGAAAACAAGGGAAGAAATAGGGACTCTAATCAGGGGAAAAGATAAGGAACAGGTGTGGGAAGACTAAATGATTGATTAGGGGAATAGGAACAGCTGGGAGCAGGAACGGAACGATAGAGAGAAGAGAGAGAGGAAGGAAGAGAGAAAAAGGGGAACGAACCTAAAAAGACCAGCAGGGGGAAAACGAACAGAAGGAAAAGCAAAATGACAAGATGATATAAGACAAAACATGACAGTTAAACAGTCTCCACTAGCCGGCATCCGCCCAGTTTCCTGCCCTGTACCTTAGAGACTGCTGCCCTATGTACATAGTTACACAGTGGGGCAAAAAGTATTTAGTCAGCCACCAATTATGCAAGTTCTCCCACTTAAAAAGATGAGAGAGGCCTGTAATTTCCATCATAGGTACACTTCAACTATGACAGACAAAATGAGAAAAAAAATCCAGAAAATCACATTGTAGGATTTTTTTATGAATTTATTTGCAAATTATGGTGGAAATAAGTATTTGGACAATAACAAAAGTTTATCTCAATACTTTGTTATATACCCTTTGTTGGCAATGACAGAGGTCAAACGTTTTCTGTAAGTCTTCACATGGTTTTCACACACTGTTGCTGGTATTTTGGCCCATTCCTCCATGCAGATCTCCTCTAGAGCTGTGATGTTTTGGGGCTGTTGCTGAGCAATACGGACTTTCAACTCCCTCCAAAGATTTTCTATGGGGTTGAGATCTGGAGACTGGCTAGCCCACTCCAGGACCTTGAAATGTTTTTTACGAAGCCACTCCTTCGTTACCCGGCAGTGTGTTTGGGATCATTGTCATGCTGAAAGACCCAGCCACGTTTCATCTTCAATGCCCTTGCTGATGGTAGGCTTTGTTACTTTGGTCCCAGCTCTCTGCAGGTCATTCACTAGGTCCCCCCGTGTGGTTCTGGGATTTTTGCTCACCGTTCTTGTGATCATTTTGACCCCACGGGGTGAGATCTTGCGTGGAGCCCTAGATCGAGGGAGATTATCAGTGGTCTTGTATGTCTTCCATTTCCTAATAATTGCTCCAACCAAGCTGCTTACCTATTGCAGATTCAGAATTCCCAGCCTGGTGCAGGTCTACAATTTTGTTTCTGGTGTCCTTTGACAGCTCTTTGGTCTTGGCCATAGTGGATTTTGGAGTGTGACTCTTTGAGGTTGTGGACAGGTGTCTTTTATACTGATAACAAGTTTAAACAGGTGCCATTAATACAGGTAACGAGTGGAGGACAGAGGAGCCTCTTAAAGAAGAAATCTTGCTTTTTTGTAGGTGACCAAATGCTTATTTTCCACCTAAATTTGCTAATAAATTCATTAAAAATCCTACAATGTGATTTTCTGGATTTTTTCCCCTCTTTTTGTCTGTCATAGTTGAAGTGTACCTATGATGAAAATTACAGGCCTCTCTTATCTTTTTAAGTGGGAGAACTTGCACAATTGGTGGCTGACTAAATACTTTTTTGCCCCACCGTATGTAACACTGGTTTACACACTGTTCAAATCATATACTGCATTCTAGTCAAGGCCTATCCTATTTAACTATTGCTATTATTATCCTACACTGGCCAGCTTATCAGGTACAACACCCCGTTCACTGAAAAATGATCACTCCTGCAGACAGTCACATGTCCGTAGTTGCTTATTAAAACAGGCAGACAGGCATCATTCGAACGTTAGAATGGGGCAAAACTAGTGACCTAAGCGACCTTTTGAGTGTGGTCGGATCGTTCTGCGCCGGGCATGTCGGATCCAGGATCTCAGAAACAACTGACTTCCTGGACTTTTCACGCACGGCACTGTCTAGGGTTTCCTGTTTCGGTGCGACAAACAAAACAACATCCAGTCAGCAGCAGTCCTGTCGGCGAAAAACAGCTAATTGGCAAGAATGGCAAGAATAGGGCAAGCTAACAGATGGGCCACAAACAGGGAAATAACAGCGCAGTACAACAGTGGTGTGCAGAACGGCATCTTGGGAACACAACTCGTCTGTCCTTGTCACAGACGGGCTGTTGCAGCAGAAGACCACACTGGGTTCCACTCCTATCAGATAAAAACAAGAAGAAGTGGCTCTCTACCTCTCCCTCCTGACCTCCCTCCCTCTCCCTATCCCCCTACCTACCTTCCTCTCCCACCCTCCCTCCCTATATCCCTCCCTCTTTCCCTCTCCCTACCTCCCTCCTGACCTCCCTCTCCCTCCTGACCTCCCTCCCTCTCCCTCCTGACCTCCCTCCCTCTCCCTCCTGACCTCCCTCCCTCTCCCCCTACCTACCTCCCTCTCCCTATCCCCCTACCTACCTCCCTCTCCCCCTACCTACCTCCCTCTCCCACCCTCTCTCCCTATATCCCTCCCTCTTTCCCTCTCCCTACCTCCATCCCTCTCCCTACCTCCATCCCTCTCCCTACCTCCATCCCTCTCCCTATCTCTCTCTCTACCTCTCCCTATCCCCCTACCTACCTCCCTCTCCCACCCTCTCTCCCTATATCCCTCCCTCTTTCCCTCTCCCTACCTCCCTCCCTCTCCCTAACTCCCTCCCTCTCCCTACCTCTCTCCCTCCCTCTTTCCCTCTCCCTACCTACCTCCCTCCCCCTACCGACCTCTCTCCCTACCTCCCTCCCTCTCCCTCCCGCTCTACCTCCCTCCCTCTCTACCTCCCTCTCTCCCTCTCCCTACCTACCTCCATCCCTCTCCCTACCTACCTTTCTCTCCCTACCTCCATCCCTCTCCCTACCTCCATCCCTCTCCCTACCTCTCTCTCTCCCTCTCCCTACCTACCTCCCTCCCTCTCCCTACCTACCTTTCTCTCCCTACCTCCATCCCTCTCCCTACCTCTTTCTCCCTCTCCCTACTTCTATCCCTCTCCCTACCTCCATCCCTCTCCCTACCTCTCTCCATCCCTCTCCCTACCTCCATCCCTCTCCCTCTCTCCATCCCTCTCCCTACCTCCCTCGCTTACTTGCTCCCTCCCTCTCTCCTCAGGCCATTTATAAGATGGTGTCATCTGTGATGAAGATGCCAGAGGATGAGGCCACGCCGGAGAAGAGAACAGACAAGATCTTCAGACAGATGGACCTCAATAATGATGGTGAGAGAGGGGGGCGACAAGGGATGGGGGAGAATGGGTGGGGATCACTGTCATGTTACAGTTTTGAGAGTGTCTGAGCAGTATTTCAATTATTCCGTTTACTCTCTTTCAATTCCTGTTCTCCTATCGCTTTCTCTTCCTCCTCTGTTCTCATTTTAACATTCCCCTCCCTGTATCGTTTTTCCTTTCTCTCACTCGCTGTCTCTCTCTCTCTCTCCGCTCCTCTCTCTCACTCTCTCTCTCCTCTCCTCTCTCTCTCTCTCTCTCTCTCTCTCTCTCTCTCTCTCTCTCTCTCTCTCTCTCTCTCTCTCTCTCTCTGTCTCTCTCTCTCTGTCTCGCTCTCTCTCTCACTCTCTGTCTCTCTCTCGCTCTCTCTCTCTCTCTCTCTCTGTCTCTCTCTCTCTGTCTCTCTCTCTCTGTCTCTCTCTCGCTCTCTCTCTCACTCTCTGTCTCTCTCTCTCTCTCTCCGCTCCTCTCTCTCTCTCTCTGTCTCTCTCTCTCTCTCTCTCTCTCTGTCTCTCTCTCGCTCTCGCTCTCTGTCTCTCTCTCTCTGTCTCTCGCTCTCTCTCTCTCTCTCTCTCTCTCTCTCTCTCTCTCTCTCTCTCTCTCTCTCTCTCTCTCTCTCACACACTTCCCTCTTTCCCTTTTCTCTCCATCCCCCCAGGTAAACTGTCACTGGAAGAGTTCATTAAAGGTGCCAAAAGTGATCCCTCTATCGTGCGGCTACTCCAGTGTGACCCCAGCTCCGCCTCCCAGTTCTAACCCCGCCCGCCCACCTGGCCTGCCACGCCCACCCTGATTGCTATGGAAATAGTAACTCCAATTAGTTTATGATGGTTCTCATCACTCATATATTTTTGGTGTACAAGATGGAGGAAGAGTTTTAAAAGGAGATAAAGCAAAAATCATCATCATTTTACTTTACTTTTTTTTTAAAGAAAATAAGGGACATGCATAAATTATTATTCAGAAGATGATACGACAACTGAGAATACAAAAAACAAGCCGTTGTCCAATGTGTTTTACTGTCTCTCTCTGGATCCGGAAGGATGGAATTCTGGAAGAATGGGATGGAATTCTGGAAGAATGGGATGGAATTCCGGAAGGATGGGATGGAATTCCGGAAGAATGGGATGGAATTCCGGAAGAATGGGATGGAATTCCGGAAGAATGGGATGGAATTCCGGAAGAATGGGATGGAATTCTGGAAGAATGGGATGGAATACTGGAAGAATGGGATGGAATTCCGGAAGAATAGGATGGAATTCCGCTGAGCTCCCCTGCCTCACAACGTCAGAAAGTCCGTCTGCCATTTTTACAAAGTCTGTTTATTTTGGGGAAGATAACGAAGGGAACATTCCATCCTGAGAACCATGCATGGGCCATCTGTGTTCTAATCATTCTGTTCAAAAGATTCCGTTCCCCTCCAATGAAGGCACAGCTCCTCCAATCCTCTTCCACTTTTATATCCATATTTATGTGTACATACATGTGTATATGACATTATACCAAATGAATAGGCAAGTATATCTATCTGTCTTCATAACTCCTGCTGCGTTCAGAAGGCAGTATCATGTAGATCTATTGGTTGCTCTGATTCAATATGGGAATTGTCTAATCGTTTGTTCATAGAGGGAACATGGGACCGGGACAGGGAAAGAAGTTGTGATGTTTCTGATATATGATCTTTCACTGTGGTAAAGAAAACTATTGGGTTTTTATTACTGATGTTATAAATGTATTATTAATTTAAATGTTTTATTGTTATATTTTTTTTTTTGTACATAATATTGTTTTCCTCATGTTGTTTACTTGTTTTTATTTATTTTCATTGTTGTGGTTTTTAAATTTGATTTGACATTGAAGATGATTATAACACAGTACTGGAAAGGAATCCATTGAAAGAAAGAGAAAGAGGAAGAAATGAGGACTGTTCCTTCTCATATGGACATTGACTTGTCTTTGGGAACCGTCCGTCTCTGTCCACGATGGAATGTGGAGATTCCAAAATTCGGCATTGGAAGGGAAAAATGTGGAATATTCTAGAATATTTATATCAGGTGATTCCATAATGCATTTGATCAATGAAACCAGTAGCAACACATCATATAATTTGAGCCTCCACGAGTGTGTGTGTGTGTGTGTGTGTGTGTGTGTGTGTGTGTGTGTGTGTGTGTGTGTGTGTGTGTGTGTGTGTGTGTGTGTGTGTGTGTGTGTGTGTGTGTGTGTGTGTGTGTGTGTGTGTGTGTGTGTGTGTGTGTGTGTGTGTGTGTGTGTGTGTGTGTGTGTGTGTGTGTGTGTGTGTCTGAGTGTGTGTATGTTTTGTTGTGTGCATGTGTGTACTGTGTGCATGTGTACAGTTTGTGTGCATGTCTGAGTGTGTACAGTGTGCATGTGTACAATTTGTGTGCATGTCTGAGTGTGTGCATGTGTACAGTTTGTGTGCATGTCTGAGTGTGTGCATGTGTACAATTTGTGTGCATGTCTGAGTGTGTGCATGTGTACAGTTTGTGTGCATGTCTGAGTGTGTGCATGTGTACAGTTTGTGTGCATGTCTGAGTGTGTACAGTTTGTGTGCATGTCCTGGCTTTAAACTTTAACAGTATTATACATTCATGTTGTTTATTATTAATATGTCATATAAGTATTTAAAGTTATTTATTTTAACACTTTTATCGCATCACTGAGCGGTGAAGAACAGTAGCCACGTCGTCACACGCCTCACTGCATGGTGCACAAAACACGAAAACCCCCATCACAAAACAGGTCCATTTCATAGCTCTTACTTTCTACAGCAGCCTACCAGACCGCACACAGAAGACACACCGACATGCCGTCTTTGCGCACTCTTGTGCGTGTGTGTCACTTTGGGACAAACCCCCTCCCTCCCGCCTTCTGCCAGACACAGAGCACAACACACTAAGGGCTTGATTATCTCTATCCCTGCTGGTCTTGATTATCTCTATCCCAGCTAACCTTGATTATCTCTATCCCTGCTAGTCTTGATTATCTCTATCCCTGCTAGTCTTGATTATCTCTATCCCAGCTAACCTTGATTATCTCTTTCCTTGCTGGTTTTGATTATCTCTATCCCTGCTGGTCTTGATTATCTCTATCCCTGCTGGTCTTAATTAATGATCTCTACCCCTGCTGTTCTTAATTATCTCTAGCCCTGCTGGTCTTAATTATCCCTATCCCAGTGCTGTTCTTGATTATCTCTATCCCAGTGCTGTTCTTGATTATCTCTATCCCAGTGCTGTTCTTGATTATCTCTATGCCAGTGCTGTTCTTGATTATCTCTATCCCAGTGCTGTTCTTGATTATCTCTATCCCAGTGCTGGTCTTGATTATCTCTATGCCAGTGCTGTTCTTGATTATCTCTATCCCAGTGCTGGTCTTGATTATCTCTATCCCAGTGCTGTTCTTGATTATCTCTATCCCAGTGCTGTTCTTGATTATCTCTATCCCAGTGCTGTTCTTGATTATCTCTATCCCAGTGCTGTTCTTGATTATCTCTATCCCAGTGCTGTTCTACCTTCCTTTTCAAAGTGTTAACCGAGACAGTAGAGAGTGGAATTGTTTTAAGGCAAAGATCACTTAGAGGTTGCATTCCAAGAGACGCCCATATAGACTCCACTACTGGTGACAGTCAAGGCCCAGAGGACTCTGAATGAGCGCACCGTAAAACTTTAGTATAAGGGTAGGTAATAAACCATTTATAAACCATTAATAAACCATTTATAAACCATTAATAAACCATTTATAAACCGTTTTCTCTCCATGTATTAATCATGACTCCCACATGTGTAAATGTCAAATCAAATCAAATTGTATTTGTCACATACACATGGTTAGCAGATGTTATTGGTCACATACACATGGTTAGCAGATGTTATTGGTCAGATACACATGGTTAGCAGATGTTATTGGTCACATACACATGGTTAGCAGATGTTATTGGTCAGATACACATGGTTAACAGATGTTATTGGTCAGATACACATGGTTAGCAGATGTTATTGGTCAGATACACATGGTTAGCAGATGTTATTGGTCACATGGTTAGCAGATGTTATTGGTCACATGGTTAGCAGATGTTAATGGTCACATGGTTAGCAGATGTTAATGGTCACATGGTTAGCAGATGTTAATGGTCACATGGTTAGCAGATGTTAATGGTCACATGGTTAGCAGATGTTATTGGTCACATGGTTAGCGGATGTTATTGGTCACATGGTTAGCGGATGTTATTGGTCACATGGTTAGCAGATGTTATTGGTCACATGGTTAGCAGATGTTAATGGTCACATGGTTAGCGGATGTTATTGGTCACATGGTTAGCGGATGTTAATGGTCACATGGTTAGCAGATGTTAATGGTCACATGGTTAGCGGATGTTATTGGTCACATGGTTAGCGGATGTTAATGGTCACATGGTTAGCGGATGTTATTGGTCACATGGTTAGCGGATGTTATTGGTCACATGGTTAGCGGATGTTATTGGTCACATGGTTAGCGGATGTTATTGGTCACATGGTTAGCGGATGTTATTGGTCACATGGTTAGCGGATGTTATTGGTCACATGGTTAGCAGATGTTATTGGTCACATGGTTAGCGGATGTTATTGGTCACATGGTTAGCAGATGTTATTGGTCACATGGTTAGCAGATGTTATTGGTCACATGGTTAGCAGATGTTAATGGTCACATGGTTAGCAGATGTTATTGGTCACATACACATGGTTAGCAGATGTTATTGGTCACATACACATGGTTAGCAGATGTTATTGGTCACATACACATGGTTAGCAGATGTTAATGCGAGTGTAGCGAAATGCTTGTGCTTCTAGTTCCGACCACGCAGTAATATCTAACAAGAAATCTACCCTAACAATTTCACACAACAACTACCTTATACACACACAAGTGTAAAGGAATAAGAATATGTACATAAAGATATATGAATGAATGTCAGGAAGCGTAGTTATTAAGACATGTGTATATATAGTTCCTTAATCATCCTGTGTTGTGCGTTGGTTCTATCGCCGGGTAGCAACAAATCAAATCTAATTTTATTTGTCACATAGCAGATGTTAATGTGAGTGTAGTGAAATGCTTGTGCTTCTAGTTCCGACAATGCAGTAATAACCAACAAGTAATCTAGCTAACAATTCCAAAACCTACTACCTTATAGACACAAGTGTAAGGGGATAAAGAATATGTACATAAGGATATATGAATGACTGATGGTACAGAGCAGCATAGGCAAGATACAGTAGATGGTATTGAGTGCAGTATATACACATGAGATGAGTATGTAAACAAAGTGGCATAGTTAACGTGGCTAGTGATACATGTATTACATAAAGATGCAGTAGATGATATAGAGTACAGTATATACGTATGCATATGAGATGAATAATGTAGGGAACATTATATTAGGTAGCATTGTTTAAAGTGGCTAGTGACAAATTACACCGCTCACTCCATGTTATATAGTATTTATTACATAAATGGCTTTCACTTTATATTAGGGGCTGCAAAAATACCTTACTGATGATTAGTAAATGGTTTACAAATGTTGGATTAATGATTAATACATGGCGAACACACACTTTATAAACGCCTTATAAATGATTACAGTCCCTTAAAATAAAGTGTTACCGACACGCCTAGTTTCCCACAATGTGTACTGCACTGCACCTCTCTCTACTATGGGCTCCCAGTTCACTGCCCCCTGGTGGTTGGATGGGCTCCCAGTTCACTGCCCCCTGGTGGTTGGATGGGCTTCCAGTTCACTGCCCCCTGGTGGTTGGATGGGCTCCCAGTTCACCCCCTGGTGGTTGGATGGGCTTCCAGTTCACTGCCCCCTGGTGGTTGGATGTGATTCCAGGGTCACTGCCCCCTGGTGGTTGGATGTGATTCCAGGGTCACTGCCCCCTGGTGGTTGGATGTGATTCCAGGGTCACTGCCCCCTGGTGGTTGGATGTGATTCCAGGGTCACTGCCCCCTGGTGGTTGGATGTGATTCCAGGGTCACTGCCCCCTGGTGGTTGGATGTGATTCCAGGGTCACTGCCCCCTGGTGGTTGGATGTGATTCCAGGGTCACTGCCCCCTGGTGGTTGGATGTGATTCCAGGGTCACTGCCCCCTGGTGGTTGGATGTGATTCCAGGGTCACTGCCCCCTGGTGGTTGGATGTGATTCCAGGGTCACTGCCCCCTGGTGGTTGGATGTGATTCCAGGGTCACTGCCCCCTGGTGGTTGGATGTGATTCCAGGGTCACCGCCCCCTGGTGGTTGGATGGGCTCCCAGTTCACTGCCCCCTGGTGGTTGGATGGGCTTCCAGGGTCACTGCCCCCTGGTGGTTGGATGGGCTTCCAGTTCACTGCCCCCTGGTGGTTGGATGGGCTTCCAGGGTCACTGCCCCCTGGTGGTTGGATGGGCTCCCAGTTCACTGCCCCCTGGTGGTTGGATGTGATTCCAGGGTCACTGCCCCCTGGTGGTTGGATGTGATTCCAGGGTCACTGCCCCCTGGTGGTTGGATGTGATTCCAGGGTCACTGGTGGTTGGATGGGCTTCCAGGGTCACCGCCCCCTGGTGGTTGGATGGGATTCCAGTTCACTGCCCCCTGGTGGTTGGATGTGATTCCAGGCCCCCTGGTGGTTGGATGTTTGCAGCTCCACCCCTGGTGGTTGGATGGGCTTCCCAAAATGTCCCCTGGTTTTCTAGAAATCCTGGTGGTTGGATGATTCCAGGGTCACTGCCCCTGGTGGTTGGATGTGATTCCAGGGTCACTGCCCCCTGATTTCCCCTTGGTGGTTGGATGTCTTCTAATTTGGATTTCTGCCCCCTGGTGGTTGGATGGGCTTCCAGGGTCACTGCCCCCTGGTGGTTGGATGGGCTTCCAGTTCACTGCCCCCTGGTGGTTGGATGGGCTTCCAGGGTCACTGCCCCCTGGTGGTTGGATGGGCTCCCAGTTCACTGCCCCCTGGTGGTTGGATGGGCTCCCAGTTCACCCTGGTGGTTGGATGGGCTCCCAGTTCACCGCCCCCTGGTGGTTGGATGGGCTTCCAGTTCACTGCCCCCTGGTGGTTGGGTGGGGAATATTTGCTGCTCCACTACTGCAAAATTATGGTAACGTTCCCAAAATGTCCAGGTTTTCTAGAAATCCTGATTTTTTAAAAGATTCATTTTCCTGCTTATTCCAGGAATTCTTCTAATTTGGATTTCTGGAAAAACCTGGAGAATTTGGTAAAGTTACCCGCCACCGTCCTACCTGCCCTTTTCTGTTCTAACTGTCTCAAACTAATAACTTGAGTTGGATGGAGATGAAAAATAAACAACTCTTTCTCCCTCCCTTGTTTATGTTGCATGGCAACCTCTAGTTGAGGATGGATTGTTCTGTTTTGAACCGAAATCGATGACAAATATACCTTCTGTGTTTCAAACATGTGCGTGTCTGGGTTTTTCTTTTGGTTGTATTAAAACAAGTCATTTTAAGGAATATTATGATTCTGGTTAAGAGTTTATTAGGAGTAAAACGTGCAGATGATAAAAGATGTCAAATGTATAGAACACATTCAGTGTTCCGTATGACATTCAGTGTTCCGTATGACATTCAGTGTTCCGTATGACATTCAGTGTTCCGTATGACATTCAGTGTTCCGTATGACATTCAGTGTTCCGTATGACATTCAGTGTTCCGTATGACATTCAGTGTTCCGTATGACATTCAGTGTTCCGTATGACATTCAGTGTTCCGTATGACATTCAGTGTTCCGTATGACATTCAGTGTTCCGTATGACATTCAGTGTTCCGTATGACATTCAGTGTTCCGTATGACATTCAGTGTATGACATTCAGTGTTCCGTATGACATTCAGTGTTCCGTATGACAGAAAATAATTTTAGTTCTACTCAATGCAAATCTCTCTGTTTTCTCTGACGTGCTGGACAAAGACAGAGCTCACTGTTAATACCACTCAGGGAGGTGGAGAAAGATACTGCTCTGTGTGGTAACATGTCATTCCTTTCAGAAATCTTCAGTAATTTAGATAGATTGCCATAGATTGTCTGTTTAATTATCGTAACATTGGTAAATTAGATTTGAATAATTAAAAAATAAAATGTTATTCATATATACTATTAATTTATTATCGCTTTGTCTATATTGTCCGTAAGTTTCTAGTACATGGACCATATGGTTAAAAATAAATAGCCTAATTAATGATAAAAGCATCTAATCAACAATGGAATTATTTTCAATGAACTCTGCAACTCTTCCAACTACTGATTTCTGTCACAACTGCCACCAGTTTGTTGCCAAAACATTGAAAAACATACATACATACACACACACACACACACACACACACACACACACACACACACACACACACACACACACACACACACACACACACACACACACACACACACACACACACACACACACACACACACACACACACACACACACACACACACACACAGGTCACAGGTCACAGGTCACCACACAGGATCAGTCGTGCTCTGGAGAGAGGAGCGAGACCGGTCAGTGTGTGTGTCTGTCTGTACAGAAAACACCCAAATGGACTTTGAAAGTTTACGATCAGAGTCACCCACAAAATCTGTTTTGTCTTCTGGAGAGACAGAAAGAGAAATTTGAGTGTGCCAGGAATGTGTTCGCAAGAAAAGAGGTTATTAACTGAGAAACAATCTGTGAGAAGTTAAAAGGAAGAAGAGGAAGTCTCAGCTTTGAGGAAAATCAGACAGATTATTTACACTGGAGAGGGAATATCAGTAGTAGGGAGAGAGAAAAGTCCTTCAGCATTTCCAGATGAGAGGAGAGACACGTTGAGGTTCAGAATGCTGATTTTCTGAATGCAAAGCCAGTCTCTGTGGTGAGAACTAAAGCCTAGTTCAGGAACAGTCTCTGGCTTTCATGATGAAACACATCTTCAATACGCCCCTTGGTACAAACACAGTCTGCTTCTAGGAAGAAGCAAGTGTTGAGTGCTACTGTAGACTAGTGTTTGTGAGATTGCAAGCTGGTCAGATCACTTCACAGGAAATTAGCACGACCCAACTGGTTTTCCCTGGATGCCATTGGCTAGATTATGTGGTGGAAAAAATACCCAATTGTCATACTTGAGTAAAAGTAAAGATACCTTAATAGAAAATGACTCAAGTAAAAGTGAAAGTCACCCAGTAAAATATTACTTCAGTAAAAGTCTAAAAGTATTTGGTTTTAAATATACTTAAGTGTCAAAAGTAAACATAATTGCTAAAATAAAATATATTTATTTAACAAATAAAAGTATAAATAGAAATAATTTCAAATTCCTTATATTAAGAAATCCAGTCACATGTTCTAGTTATTATTTACAGTGAGCAAGGGGCGCAATCCAACACTCAGACATGATTTACAAACAAAGCATGTGTTTGATCCTCTAGACCAGAGGCAGTAGAGATGACCAGGGATGTTCTCTGTTTAGTGAGTCCTCCAGATCAGAGGCAGTAGGGATGACCAGGGATGTTCTCTGTTTAGTGAGTCTGCCAGATCAGATGCAGTAGGGATGACCAGGGATGTTCTCTTGATAAGTATGTGAATTAGACCACTTTACTGTCTTGCTAAGCATTCAAAATGGATGGAGGACTTTTGGGTGTCAGTGTATCTGCCGTCGACAGAGGAAGAAGGTGGGAACCAGGGTGCAGTGTGGGATGTGTCCATATTTATTAAATGAACACGGAAATAACTAAACTAAAAAAGAGAAACGCCCAAAAACAGTTCTGGCTGGTGCAGACACACAACAGACAACAGTTCTGGCTGGTGCAGACACACAACAGGAAACAGTTCTGGCTGGTGCAGACACACAACAGGAAACAGTTCTGGCTGGCGCAGACACACAACAGGAAACAGTTCTGGCTGGTGCAGACACACAACAGGAAACAGTTCTGGCTGGTGCAGACACACAACAGGAAACAGTTCTGGCTGGCGCAGACACACAACAGGAAACAGTTCTGGCTGGTGCAGACACACAACAGACAACAGTTCTGGCTGGTGCAGACACACAACAGGAAACAGTTCTGGCTGGTGCAGACACACAACAGGAAACAGGAAACAGTTCTGGCTGGTGCAGACACACAACAGGAAACAGGAAACAGTTCTGGCTGGTGCAGACACACAACAGGAAACAGGAAACAGTTCTGGCTGGTGCAGACACACAACAGGAAACAGGAAACAGTTCTGGCTGGTGCAGACACACAACAGGAAACAGGAAACAGTTCTGGCTGGTGCAGACACACAACAGAAAACAGAAAATAATCACCCACCAAACACAATAGAAAACCGGCTCCCTAAATATGGTTCTCAATCAGGGACAACGATCGACAGCTGCCTCTGATTGAGAACCATACCAGGCCAAACACAGAAATAGCAAATCATAGAAAGACTAACATAGAACCCCACCCAACTCACGCCCTGACCCTGACCCTGACCCTGACCCTGACCCTGGCCCTGACCCTGACCCTGACCCTGACCCTGGCCCTGACCCTGACCCTGACCCTGACCCTGGCCCTGACCCTGACCCTGACCCTGGCCCTGGCCCTGACCCTGACCCTGACCCTGACCAGAACAAAGAAGTAATAAAAGAACTCAGGTCAGAACGTGACAGTCAGGGAAAACGTATGGAAGTCAAAAATTATATTATTTTCTTTAGGAATGTAGTGAAGTAAAAAATATAAATACTAAAGTACAGTCAGTGTACTTTAGGATTTGAAATGCAATTTGGCAAACGATTATTATTATTATTTATTTTTTTACAAATAACCATTCAAATACCCAAGGAGCAGTGGGACTGTGTACCTGGTTACCCAGGTGATTATCCATGATATAGTGTAACCCTCCAGAATACCCCACATCCATCTGACTGACACACACACACACACACACACACACACACACACACACACACACACGGTATTATCCTAAATCCATCTGACTGACACATACACACACACATACATACACACACACACACACACACACACACACACACACACACACACACACACACACACACACACACACACACACACACACACACACACGGTATTATCCCAAATCCATCTGACTGACACATACACACACACATACATACACACACACACACACACACACACACACACACACACACACACACACACACACACACACACACACACACACACACACACACACACACACGGTATTATCCCAAATCCATCTGACTGACACACACACACACACACACACACACACACACACACACACACACACACACACACACACACACACACACACACACACACACACACACACACACACACACACACACACACACACACACACACACATGCACACACACACACACACACACACACACACACACACACACGGTATTATCCCAAATCCATCTGACTGACACACACACACACACACACACACACACACACACACACACACACACACACACACACACACACACACACACACACACACACACACACACACACACACGGTATTATCCCAAATCCATCTGACTGACACACACACACACACACACACACACACACACACACACACACACACACACACACACACACACACACGCGGTATTATCCCAAATCCATCTAACTGACACACACACACACACACACACACACACGGTATTATCCCACATCCATCTGACTGACACACACACACACACACACACACACACACACACACACACACACACACACCCACATCCATCTGACACACACACACACACACACACACACACACACACACACACACGGTATTATCTCTGACTAAGAGGAAGTTGTTGTTGACCGCTGGAATTGTTATATGTAAACATTGACTGGTACAACCATTTACCAGGTCTGAAGGTTAAATAAAATGAACACAACATCCCTCCACATGACCCACTAAACACACACATTCCATGTGTGACTTAAGTAAATACGTCTGGGGTCGAAGGGGGTACTCGTAGGTGACGCTGACATAGCCAATAGCGTCTGGGAACCAGCAGTGAGTCAAGAGGCTCCGCCCCCCCATGAACTATGGTCCTCACTATGGAAACAGTCAGACCAATGCCAGAGGCTGTGGCCAGAAGATTAGCAAACATCCTGACCATAAACAACAACCATGTCTGACACACATACAGAGAGCAGAGAGAGAGAGAGAGAGAGAGAGAGAGAGAGAGAGAGAGAGAGAGAGAGAGAGAGAGAGAGAGAGAAACAGAGGACTGTAGAGGGAGAGAGAGAGACAGAGGACTGTAGAGAGAGAGCGAGAGAGAGAGAGAGAGAGAGAGAGAGAGAGAGAGAGAGAGAGAGAGAGACAGAGGACTGTAGAGAGAGAGCAAAGAGAGAGAGACAGAGGACTGTAGAGGGAGAGCGAGAGAGCAAGAGAGAGAGAGAGGACTGTAGAGGGAGAGCGAGAGAGCAAGAGAGAGAGGACTGTAGAGGGAGAGCGAGAGAGCAAGAGAGAGAGAGAGCGAGAACGAAAAGACTGTCGAGAAAGAGAATGAAAACTGTAAAGTGAGAGAGGGCGTGAGCGAACATTGCGAGAGAGCGAGAAACAGAGAGCGGAGGAGATTGCATTCACTTGCCCAGTCTTCCTACCTCCCTGTTTTTGAAGGGGGGGAAAAAAGTTTTCTTCAAGTGATTAAAAATAACTCCAGTGACAGAAAAACAGTGAATTCTCTTTCAACTGACGGGAAAGAGGAAACAGGAGGACCAGAGGGAAAGAACGAAATGAAGAAGAAAGAAAAAAGGAGGGAGAAATCTGTGCCAATCATCAGGAGACAGAGGAGAGAGGAGACAGGAAGTAAAACATCACAGGAACCCAAATATTTGTCAAACAGTCGCAGCTCTAAAACATTTCCCCCATAGACAGACATGCATTCTCACATCACCACAGCAACGACTTCACAGCCACACATCTGAAATGTAGAGACTGTCACAGCAGCATCTGTTTCACTTGTCTTTGTCGTCGTCCCCCCCCCCCCCCCCAGGTGTCTCCGATCTCCCCTGTGTATTTATACCTGCGCTTTCTGGTTTGTCTGTTACGAGTTCGTCTTGTTTTGTGTCAGGTCTTACCAGACTTTCCCTGTTTCCCTGTTTCGCCTGTTCTCAAGTCTTTGTTTTCTAGTCTTCCCAGTTCTGATCATTCTGCCTGTCCTAATCCTGCTGTTCTGTCCCTGATCTTTCTGCCTGTCCTAACCCTGCTGTTCTGTCCCTGATCTTTCTGCCTGTCCTAATCCTGCTGTTCTGTCCCTGATCTTTCTGCCTGTCCTAATCCTGCTGTTCTGTCCCTGATCTTTCTGCCTGTCCTAATCCTGCTGTTCTGTCCCTGATTGCCTCTGCCTGTCCTAATCCTGCTGTTCTGTCCCTGATCTTTCTGCCTGTCCTAATCCTGCTGTTCTGTCCCTGATCTTTCTGCCTGTCCTAATCCTGCTGTTCTGTCCCTGATTGTCTCTGCCTGTCCTGATCCTGCTGTTCTGTCCCTGATTGCCTCTGCCTGTCCTAATCCTGCTGTTCTGTCCTTGATTGCCCTTGACCTCCCCCTTTTGTTATAATAAATATTCTAAGATCGGAACTATCTGCTTCCTGTGTCTATATCTGGGTCTCATCCTGAGTCGTGATAGAGGAGTTTAAATACGAGATCAATAAACTACCGAAACAGTTCAGAGATACTACTGGGCCAATCAGCTACCAATACAGAACAGTTCAGAGATACTACTGGGCCAATCAGCTACCAATACAGAACAGTTCAGAGATACTCCTGGGCCAATCAGCTACCAATACAGAACAGTTCAGAGATACTACTGGGCCAATCAGCTACCAATACAGAACAGTTCAGAGATACTACTGGGCCAATCAGCTACCGATACAGAACAGTTCAGAGATACTACTGGGCCAATCAGCTACCAATACAGAACAGTTCAGAGATACTCCTGGGCCAATCAGCTACCGATACAGAACAGTTCAGAGATACTACTGGGCCAATTAGCTACCGATACAGAACAGTTCAGAGATACTACTGGGCCAATCAGCTACCAATACAGAACAGTTCAGAGATACTACTGGATACAAAGTCAAAGGATTCTCACCCGGTGAATGGACTTATCTTGTGATTCTGACCCGGTGAATGGACTTATCTTGTGATTCTGACCCGGTGAATGGACTTATCTTGTGATTCTGACCCGGTGAATGGACTTATCTTGTGATTCTCACAGAACTTATCTTGTTTCAGGACTTATCTTGATTCTCACTGGACTTATCTTGGATTCTGCCAATGGACTTATCTTGCTGACCGATGGACTTAGATTCTCACAATGTTCTTGTGATTCTGAGAATGGACTACTGGATTCTGACAATGGACTTATCTTGTCACCCGGTGAATGGACTTATCTTGTGATTCTCACCAATGGACTTATCTTGTGATTCTCACCCGGTGAATGGACTTATCTTGTGATTCTGATTCTCACCTCGTTGAATGGACTTATCTTGTGATTCTCAAATGGACTTATCTTGTGATTCTCACCCGGTGAATGGACTTATCTTGTGATTCTCACCCGAATGGACTTATCTTGTGATTCTCACCCGGTGAATGGACTTATCTTGTGATTCTCACCCGGTGAATGGACTTATCTTGTGATTCTCACCCGGTGAATGGACTTATCTTGTGATTCTCACCCGGTGAATGGACTTATCTTGTGATTCTCACCCGGTGAATGGACTTATCTTGTGATTCTCACCCGGTGAATGGACTTATCTTGTGATTCTCACCCGGTGAATGGACTTATCTTGTGATTCTCACCCGGTGAATGGACTTATCTTGTGATTCTCACCCGGTGAATGGACTTATCTTGTGATTCTCACCCGGTGAATGGACTTATCTTGTGATTCTCACCCGGTGAATGGACTTATCTTGTGATTCTCACCCGGTGAATGGACTTGATTGATTGCATAAATAGCACATGAACATATATTTGGGTAGCGAACTCACCAGCAGTCTGCTCTTCTTGTTATAACACAGGATGATGGCCAGTATTTCCTTCAACACCCTACAGATACACCTTACAGAAGGATTCCTACAACACCACCCTACAGATACACATTACAGATGGATTCCTACAACACCACCCTACAGATACACATTACAGATGGATTCCAACAACACCACCCTACAACAACACCCTACAGATACACATTACAGATGGATTCCAACAACAACACCCTACAACAACACCCTACAGATACACATTACAGATGGATTCCAACAACACCACCCTACAGATACACATTACAGATGGATTCCAACACCAACACCCTACAACAACACCCTACAGATACACATTACAGATGGATTCCAACAACACCACCCTACAACAACACCCTACAGATACACATTACAGATGGATTCCAACAACAACACCCTACAACAACACCCTACAGATACACATTACAGATGGATTCCTACAACACCACCCTACAACACCACCCTACAGATACACATTACAGATGGATTCCAACAACAACACCCTACAGATACACATTACAGATGGATTCCAACAACACCACCCTACAACAACACCCTACAGATACACATTACAGATGGATTCCAACAACAACACCCTACAACAACACCCTACAGATGATGGTCCAGATGGATTCCAACAACAACACCCTACAACAACACCCTACAGATACACATTACAGATGGATTCCTACAACACCACCCTACAACACCACCCTACAGATACACATTACAGATGGATTCCAACAACAACACCCTACAACAACACCCTACAGATACACATTACAGATGGATTCCTACAACAACACCCTACAGATACACATTACAGATGGATTCCTACAACAACACCCTACAACAACACCCTACAGATACACATTACAGATGGATTCCAACAACACCCTACAGAAATGGGTACTCTCTCACTACTTGTTCTGTGGTCCTACATTAGACATCAGTCTCACCACTAGTCCAGTAGTACCACATTAGACATCAGTCTCACCACTAGTCCAGTAGTGAGTGCCACTACATTAGACATCAGTCTCACCACTAGTCCAGTAGTGAGTGCCACTACATTAGACATCAGTCTCACCACTAGTCCAGTGGTCCTACATTAGACATCAGTCTCACCACTAGTCCAGTAGTACCACATTAGACATCAGTCTCACCACTAGTTCAGTGGTCCTACATTAGACATCAGTCTCACCACTAGTCCAGTAGTACCACATTAGACATCAGTCTCACCACTAATCCAGTGGTCCTACATTAGATTAGATGGTGCAGGCCCATGCGTTCAGGCTGATGTGTGGCCGCACAGACCACTTTGGACTAGCGCCCCCATCAGGACGTTAGCGTGTCCTACAAGCACCTTACTCAGACCCATCTTCATCAGGGCCTTGGGCTGCTCCAGACTGGCACAGCACACACCTGGAGAGAGAGCAAGAGAGGGGAGACAGAGGGGAAAGAGAGAGACAGAGAGATAGAGAGAGAGAGAAAGAGAGAGAGAGAGAGAGAGAGAGAGAGAGAGAGAGAGAGAGAGAGAGAGAGAGAGAGAGAGAGAGAGAGAGAGAGAGAGAGAGAGAGAGAGAGAGAGAGAGAGAGAGAGAGAGAGAGAGAGAGAGAGAGAGAGAGAGAGAGAGAGAGAGAGAGAGAGAGAGAGAGAGAGAGAGAGAGAGAGAGAGAGAGAGAGAGAGAGAGAGAGAGAGAGAGAGAGAGAGAGAGAGAGAGAGAGAGAAGAGAGAGAGAGAGAGAGAGATAGAGGAGAGAGAGAGAGAGAGGAGAGAGAGAGAGAGAGAGAGAGAGAGAGAGAGAGAGAGAGAGATAGAGAGAGAAATAGCGAGAGAGGGAGGGAGAACGAGAGGGAGAGAGAATGATCGGGAGGGAGAAAAGGAGGAGAGAGAAAGAGGGAGAGAGAAAGAGGGAGAGAAAAAGATATTCAGGAGAAAGAAAGAAAGAAAGAAAGAAAGAAAGAGAGAGAGAAAGAAAGAAAGAAAGAGGGAGAGAGAGAGAAAGAGAGGGAGAGAAAGAGAGGGAGAGAGAGAGAGGGAGAGAGAGAGGGAGAGAGAAAGAGGGGAGAGAAAGAGAGGGAGAGAGAGAGAGGGAGAGAGAGGATAAACATCACAAGGAGAAAGAAAGAGAAGAGAGACCTTGTCATTAAGCGTTCAGGGTCTATTTACTTGTTATCTGCACCACACCAGTCCCACAGTGGAGATGTCACAGGCATTAATAAGGATTACCTGTTAAACATGACCTACACATCTCTAGAACAATCTCTGGTTCTCTCCAAACACAGCCTCACTACAGTACGTGAGTTCCGGAATGGCACAGCGGTCTATGGCACTGTATCTCAGTGCGAGACACGTCACTACAGTACCTGGTTTGAATCCAGGCTGTATCACATCCGGCTGTGATTGGGTGTCCCATAGGCAGCGCACAATTGGCCCAGCGTCATCCAGGTTTGGCTGTCATTGTATAGTTGAAGTAGGAAGTTTACATACACCTTAGCGAATACATTTAAACTCAGTTTCACACAATTCCTGACATTTAATCCTCATAAAATCCCCTGTTTTAGGTCAGTTAGGATCACCACTTTATTTTAAGAATGTAAAATGTAAAAGAATGTAAAAGAATAATAGTAGAGAGAATGATTTGATTTCTTTCATCACATTCCCTGTGGGTCAAAAGTTTACATACACTCAATTAGTACTTAGTATCATTCCCTTTAAATTATTTATATGCCATTTTAAAGGGAAGGTTGAAGCAAACGCTCACAGTATCTGAAAGATTTCAAGTAGTAAATCAAGTCCGATGATTTAAACTTTAAAAGGAACTACGTGAAAAATTCTCCCTCAGGGTTTTTCTGCGATCATGTTTTCCGGAGACTCGTAAATATCTGCTCCGGAAGATGATTCAAAGACGTCTGCAGGAAGAATGGGGTGTCATTTACGACACGACACCTTCAGTTTGAAAACACCCTATTTCGGTTATTGAACTACAGTAAATGTAGGATTAACGCTCAGTAACGGAGACGTGGTAACGTGGTAACGGAAACATGTTAACATGGTAATGTGGTAACGGAAACGTGGTAACGTGGTAACGTGGTAACGGAAACGTGGTAACGTGGTAACGGAAACGTGGTAACGTGGTAATGTGGTAACGTGGTAACGGAAACGTGGTCATGTGGTAACGTGGAAACGTGGAAACGTGGTAACGTGGTAACGTGGTAACGTGGTAATGGAAACGTGGTAATGTGGTAACGGAAAACGTGGTAACGTGGTAACGGAAACGTGGTAACGGTAATGTGGTAACGTGGTAACGGAAACGTGGTAACGTGGTAACGTGGTAACGGAAACGTGGTAACGTGGTAACGTGGTAACGTGGTTACGTAATTACATCATGGGTCCCTGATCTGTTCTACACAGAAATAAATAATTATGGATATGAATGCCATTCTCTGCTTGTTTCACAAGTTTATACATCACAGCACAGTACTGCAGAGCACAGTAGGGTACATTAGCATAGAGTAGAGTACAGTATAGTATAGTATAGTTCAGTACAGTGCAGTTCAGTACAGCATAGTTCAGTAGTATATAGTTCAGCACAGTAGAGTTCAGTACAGTATATTTCAGTACAGTAGAGTACCGTATAGTTCAGTAGAGGTGGGTATAGTACAGTACAGTACTCTGTAGTTTAGTAAAGTACAGTTCAGTACAGTATAGTTCAGTACAGTAGAGTGCCGTATAGTTCAGTAGAGGTGGGTATAGTACAGTACAGTACTCTGTAGTTTAGTAAAGTACAGTTCAGTACAGTACAGTTCAGTACAGTATAGTTCAGTACCACTCAGGTGTCAGCGACTGCTCACGACAGATCATAAGCCACTCGTTCCATTGGTCAACACGTACGACCTGGACAAAGCACCACTCAGGTGTCAGCGACTGCTCACGACAGTATGCGCCTCGTGAGTGTCAATGTGAAAGCAGTGTTTCCTGGGAAAGCAGTTAGTGGTGACTGACACACTGCCAAGAATCGCAATGAAAGAAAACAATGTCAGCCACAGAAGACGAATTCAAAGCGGGAAGCAGTGGAGGAGAGCAGACCAGTGTCTGCTCACAGGCTGGGTGACATCAGAGAGGTGACAAGGCAGCGATGCAGACCTCAGAGAATGGAGCAGCTACCCCGCTCACTACAGGGATACCGCACAGCAGCGAGAGAGAGCACATTTATCGGAGCGGGACGGGCTTGTGCCATATCAAGACAGGATTGTCATCCCAGCTTCACAGAGAGAAGACTTTCTACTACAGATACACAACAAGTTCACATGTGGGCTGACAAAGTGCAGAGAAAGATCCAAGATGTCGGTGTGGTGGCCCGGGCACCAGCCATGCAGGTCCTGTACAGAGAACAAACCAACTCAAAAGAGAGAACCGCTTGTCATGACACTTTTACCTAAAGGTCCATGGCAGAAGATCACAGCCAACCTGTGTAAGCTAGAGGACAAGAAATACCTCCTGGTGGTGGACTACTATTCTAGGGACATAGAAATAGCTCACCTGCCCATTACGACTAGCCAGCAGGTCATCCCTCGCCTCAATGGTATGTTTGTAAGATGGGGATACCTACCGAGCTCGTTAGCGACAACACTACACAGTTTGTCTGCGCTGAGTTCAAGGAGTCCAGAAAGAAGTATGGTTTGGCTCATACCACCTCCAGTCCCTATCATCCACAGGCAAATGGAGCTGTGGAGAGAGCTGGTCAGACAGCTAAGCAAATTAACCAACCAGAACCCACACATGGTTCTGATGTGCTACCGAGCCACGCCCCCATCAGCGAAACAGGAGCAAGCTCAGCACATGACATCATGTCAGATCCGGAAGACGGTCCCCATACTGAATGGGGAAACTCCAACCAAAATGCATCAACCACGACAGTGTTAAACAGAAGGACCAAGAGGCATTCAATTACACCCTGGACAGATTGTGATCCTACGTTGTGGATACACTGAACACGGCACCGTCGCTCGGAGAAACAGGCGACACCTTCAGGTTTTTCCAGAGTCACCTACTACAGAGAGACAGATAAAACGAAAAGAGTCGCCCAGTCTACCAGCGAGGACAGCACACAGGCTCCATCTGTGAGCCAGCCAACTCCCATCCCCTCGCTCAGTCCACCACCTCAGCCAGCCTCATTACAACTGGTGAGAATGACCTCCAGAGGTCGAGAGGGAAAACTACCACTGAGGTTCAGAGACGCTTGAGAGAAATAAAAAAATAGGTATTGGAACAGCAACTGTTTGAAGATATAAAAATAATCCTCACGTTGCTGTGGACAACGGGCTGTCTACCCCCATGTTCTAGTTGACACAGATACGTGTATTGTCGTTAAAGAAAAAACTAAATTTACGGGACTATGTTACAAAAAAATATATATGTTATTGAAATACAAATAGGTTGTATTGAAACGGTCCACAGGGTGAATATTTGTATTTGGTTCGAGAATTATAGTTTTGATTTCTCTCAGAAAAGGAGATGTCTGATAGATATCTCCGTTAATTGATTGGTTATGCGTGTCATCGTTATAATCGGATATGACTAACCAATGAGGACCTAGTAGCTTGGTGGACTGCATGTTAATTGATTGGTTATGCGTGTCATCGTTATAATCGGATATGACTAACCAATGAGGACCTAGTAGCTTGGTGGACTGCATGTTAATTGATTGGTTATGCGTGTCATTTTTATAATCAGATATGACTAACCAATGAGGACGTAGTAGCTTGGTGGACTGCATGTTAATGGATTGGTTATGCGTGTCATCGTTGGAATCGGAAAGGACTAACCAATGAGGACGTAGTAGCTTGGTAGACTGCATGTTAATTGATTGGTTATGCGTGTCATCGTTATAATCGGATATGACTAACCAATGAGGACGTAGTAGCTTGGTGGACTGCATGTTAATTGATTGGTTATGCGTGTCATCGTTGGAATCGGAAAGGACTAACCAATGAGGACGTAGTAGCTTGGTAGACTGCATGTTAATTGATTGGTTATGCGTGTCATCGTTATAATCGGATATGACTAACCAATGAGGACGTAGTAGCTTGGTGGACTGCATGTTAATTGATTGGTTATGCGTGTCATCGTTGGAATCGGAAAGGACTAACCAATGAGGACGTAGTAGCTTGGTAGACTGCATGTTAATTGATTGGTTATGCGTGTCATCGTTATAATCGAATATGACTAACCAATGAGGACGTAGTAGCTTGGTGGACTGCATGTTAATTGATTGGCTATGCGTGTCATCGTTATAATCGGATATGACTAACCAATGAGGACGTAGTAGCTTGGTGGACTGCATGTTAATTGATTGGTTATGCGTGTCATCGTTATAATCGGATATGACTAACCAATGAGGACGTAGTAGCTTGGTGGACTGCATGTTAATTGTCTGATAAGAGTTATTGAATGTAACTAAATCAGATCATTCAGTTGGTCTCCGTCATGACAACCTGTATTGTTGTTGTTAGTCATCATCCGCCCAGATTTTGTTTTGACAATTGAACAGTTTTAATCTGCCTTCCCCCTCCTACCCCATGATTAGGTTTTTGTGTCAGTCCATCCCGATCACACAAGCATCTATCTCCCTCTTACCCCGTGAATAACACATGCATCTATCTCCCTCCTACCCAGTGAATAACACATGCATCTATCTCCCTCCTACCCAGTGAATAACACATGCATCTATCTCCCTCCTACCCCGTGATTAGGTTTTTGTGTCAGTCCATCCTGACCACACATGCATCTATCTCCCTCCTACCCCGTGATTAGGTTTTTGTGTCAGTCCATCCTGACCACACATGCATCTATCTCCCTCCTACCCAGTGAATAACACATGCATCTATCTCCCTCCTACCCAGTGAATAACACATGCATCTATCTCCCTCCTACCCAGTGAATAACACATGCATCTATCTCCCTCCTACCCAGTGAATAACACATGCATCTATCTCCCTCCTACCCAGTGAATAACACATGCATCTATCTCCCTCCTACCCCGTGATTAGGTTTTTGTGTCAGTCCATCCCGACCACACATGCATCTATTTACAAAACAATGGGAAGGATCTGTCTGGAATTTAAAGGCTAAACGTGACTCTTGTGTTTTGATTTAGATTTTACATTTGTAAACAACATTAATGTTATCTTAGTACTTTGGGATACAAAATTACAAAAAACTAGAGCCGTAATTGCAAACATTGAGCGCTGTTAAAAACTAAGTTAAAGTTGTTGAACTGATCTGATATAAAGGTACTCAAAGACATGCTATGGCTCCACCAAGTGGAGAGATCCCTCAATGACAAGATTTTTTCTATTTTTTATTTATTTTACCTTTATTTAACCAGGCAAGTCAGTTAAGTACACATTCTTATTTTCAATGACAGCCTGGGAACAGTGGGTTAACTGCCTGTTCAGGGGCAGAATGACAGATTTGTACCTTGTCAGCTCGGGGGTTTGAACTCACAACCTTCCGGTTACTAGTCCAACGCTCTAACCACTAGGCTACGCTGCCGCCCCAACACTAAAATTTTAACTTGAAATGCAATCACCGAAACCTGAAACTCATGTACCAAATCCCTAAAGCAAGTCTGCAAAATTGCAAGCACAATTCCTGCTTTGTCATGCTGGAGGATCATGTCAGGATGAGCCTGCAGGAAGGGTACCACATGAGGGAGGAGGATGTCTTCCCTGTAAAGCACAGAGTTGAGATTTGCTGCAATGACAACAAGCTCATTCCGATGATGCTGTGACACACCTCCCCAGACCATGACAGACCCTCCACCTCCTAAGCGATCCCGCTCCAGAGTACAGGCCTTGGTGTAACGCTCATTGCTTTTACGATCAACGTGAATCCAACCATCACACCTTGGTCAGACAAAACCACGACTCGTCAGTGAAGAGCACTTTTTGCCAGTCCTGTCTGGTCCAGCGATGGTGAGTTTGTGTCCATAGGCGACGTTGTTGCCGGTGATGTCTGGTGAGGACCTGCCTTACAACAGGCCTACAAGCCCTCAGTCCAGCCTCTCTCAGCCTATGATTTGTTGGCCAATGTTACAATGTCATTTCATATTGAAAGAAAATAGATTTACTTTAGCTTACTGTAACCGAATCATATCATATTTGTGGGTCTTCTGCAGAACTTAGAGAGGACCAGGCCATGGTGGAAGACACCGGCTGTTCACAGCAGAACAGCAGAACGGCTAGTGTGAACATGGTGGAGGCAAACAACACCATTAGACTAGGAGGAATCCAGAACCACATAACTGCAGACAACACAATATTCAATAACATTCACCAGGTGGGCTTGTCTACACTGGACCGTGTGTTACAGCACAACCGAATCCGCATGAAACAGGTCTACAGGGAGCCATGTGAGCAAACACTCAGAGAGGGTTACAGAACAGAACTATGAATATGTGCAAGTAAGTACTAAACTGTGAATTTACTATCATATCAGCACTGTATAGACACATTACAGTACTGTAATCCAGTGTATTGTGCCTCACCATAGTGACTGCTCTGGGTTTATGTCATATATTGTCTTGTCTGTTTCAGAGAGTCTTGGAGCTGGATGCCGTTGCAATTCAGCACGTTTATATTTACATTGAGGCTGGCTTCAACCGAGCCAATAGAACGGGACGGAACATTATGGTGCCATTGTGAATGTCCCTGGACAGCTTGGAGGGAATATCACCATGTGTGCAGTCGTTAGCCAGCAAAGTGTCCTCCATCACCATGCCAACCTTGGTCCCTATGTAACGGATGTGAAACGGCTAGCTTAGTTAGCGGTGTGCGTTAAATAGCGTTTCAATCGGTTACGTCACTTGCTCTGAGACTTTGAAGTAGTAGTTCCCCTTGCTCTGCAAGGGCCGTGGCTTTTGTGGAGCGATGGGTAACGATGCTTTGTGGGTGAATGTTGTTGATGTGTGCAGAAGGTCCCTGGTTCGCGCCCGGGTATGGGCGAGGGGACGGTCTAAAGTTATACTGTTACACCTACAACACCACCCTTCTCATCACATTCCTGGACACACTACATGGCATTGTCATTTCAGCCGAGCAGAGGGGTGGAACCAGAGCAGAGCAGGTATGTTGTTATCTGGGACAGCACGAGTTTCCACCGGGCTTCTCTGGTCTGCAACTGGTGCATCGATCACCCACAATGTATTGTTCTATACCTTACACCATATTTCCCCATTCATAAACCCAATTCAATTAGTTTTTTTCGGCATGGCGACGGAAGGTGTATGACCGCCAATCCCCTCACACGCCTGCCTCTCCTCCAGGCAATTGGAGGACGCATGTGGTGAAGTTGATGTTGGGGCTTTCGGCGGCTCGATCCGTCACTCCAGAAGGTCCTTTCTCTGCTGTTTATCCAGGGAGAACATGGCTTGTGATGTAGATGAGGTGCTGTTTATCCAGGGAGAATATGGCTTGTGATGTAGATGAGGTGCTGTTTAGCCAGGGAGAACATGGCTTGTGATGTAGATGAGGTGCTGTTTAGCCAGGGAGAACATGGCTTGTGATGTAGATGAGGTGCTGTTTAGCCAGGGAGAACATGGCTTGTGATGTAGATGAGGTGCTGTTTAGCCAGGGAGAACATGGCTTGTGATGTAGATGAGGTGCTGTTTAGCCAGGGAGAACATGGCTTGTGATGTAGATGAGGTGTTGTGGTCAGGGAGAACATGGCTTGTGATGTAGATGAGGTGCTGTTTATCCAGGGAGAACATGGCTTGTGATGTAGATGAGGTGCTGTTTATCCAGGGAGAACATGGCTTGTGATGTAGATGAGGTGTTGTGGCCAGGGAGAACATGGCTTGTGATGTAGATGAGGTGTTGTGGCCAGGGAGAACATGGCTTGTGATGTAGATGAGGTGTTGTGGCCAGGGAGAATATGACTTGTGATGTAGATGAGGTGTTGTGGCCAGGGAGAACATGGCTTGTGATGTAGATGAGGTGTTGTGGCCAGGGAGAACATGGCTTGTGATGTAGATGAGGTGTTGTGGCCAGGGAGAACATGGCTTGTGATGTAGATGAGGTGTTGTGGCCAGGGAGAACATGGCTTGTGATGTAGATGAGGTGTTGTGGCCAGGGAGAACATGGCTTGTGATGTAGATGAGGTGCTGTGGCCAGGGAGAACATGGCTTGTGATGTAGATGAGGTGTTGTGGCCAGGGAGAACATGGCTTGTGATGTAGATGAGGTGTTGTGGTCAGACCAAAATAGAAAGCAGGATGCAGCCTAATGTCTTTCTTACATTTTGCACATATTTTTGTCTTTTTGTCTTTTTGTCTTTAGAGTTTTGAAGGAATGAGCTCCTTTCATGTTTTATTTTTGTACAGAAAACTCATTATCTTCCTGAATGTTTTTCCTGTTTTTTTCTCCTGTGTTCAAAAATACTTCATTTTGGAAATAAATGACAATGTTTTTGTTACTGTATTGCATTTGTGTTTATTTATGTACAGTGCCTTGCGAAAGTATTCGGCCCCCTTGAACTTTGTGACCTTTTGCCACATTTCAGGCTTCGAACATAAAGATATAAAACTGTATTTTTTTTGTGAAGAATCAACAACAAGTGGGACACAATCATGAAGTGGAAAGACATTTATTGGATATTTCAATTTTTTTTAAACAAATCTGCCTGGTGTGTTCCTTGTTCTTCATGATGCTCTCTGCGCTTTTAACAGACCTCTGAGACTATCACAGTGCAGGTGCATTTATACGGAGACTTGATTACACACAGGTGGATTGTATTTATCATCATTAGTCATTTAGGTCAACATTGGATCATTCAGAGATCCTCACTGAACTTCTGGAGAGAGTTTGCTGCACTGAAAGTAAAGGGGCTGAATAATTTTGCACACCCAATTGTTCAGTTTTTGATTTGTTAAAAAAGTTTGAAATATCCAATAAATGTCGTTCCACTTCATGATTGTGTCCCACTTGTTGTTGATTCTTCACAAAAAAATACAGTTTTATATCTTTATGTTTGAAGCCTGAAATGTGGCAAAAGTCGCAAAGTTCAAGGGGGCTGAATACTTTCGCAAGGCACTGTATATTTGAGTAGGTATATATTACTGTAACAATATTTTACAACTGGCTACAGTGTCATACTGGCAATGCAAAAGGCATAAACCTACTGCTGGGATATTCATAGTAGTGTTTTGTGTTGATCAGTGTGGTGTTTGGTAGACAGATCCATTCATATGACGTGTGTCATTTTGATGCAAAGAAAACATTTTGGAAAGAGCTAAAACAGTTTTGAATGCAGTGTTTGCTTTTGCTATGAGTTTGTAGAGTGTGTTTAGCGTTTTGGGAAAATGGCCCAAAGATTCAACAAACGTGTGTGTAAACAATTGTTGCAAACTGTAAATATCTGCCTTTTGGCCTATTTCAGCATACTGGAAGTAAACAACTAACTCAATAAAATATGATGACCTGAAACTAAAAGGTTGAACCAAAGGCAAATGGTCTATTGATTATATAAAGAGGGTAAAAAAATATATATTTCAAAACTACAAGTCCCAACATTTAATCAAGATGATCCTGTGTTGGCCTGATTCCACCTCATTCTAGAGAAATATTTCCCTCAAATGTAACACGGGATGTATGTTAGATTTCTCGTAGCGATTAACCAACATGTCAGTGCCCCCCCCCCCCCCCCACCGGTTATTAAACAATTAAACAACTAATTAACCGAGTCAGGTTCAATTGCTTGATTTATTTATTTTTGTTTATCTATCTACTTTGAAGGACTACAGCAGTAAAATGATTTGGTCCGCCAGTTCTGCAGCATAGGCTACTTAGGCAGGCTAGACATATAGGATGACAGAGACCGTACAGTATGGGGAGCGTATAAATGGGGATCGTATAAATGGGGATCGTATAAATGGGGATCGTATAAATGGGGATCGTATAAACCATATAGCCAAAAGTATGTGGATACGCCCATCACATTAGGGGATATTTCAGACACACCCATTGCTGACAGGTGTATAAAATCAAGCACAAAGCCATGCAATCTCCATAGACAAACATTGTCAGTAGAATGGCCCGTACTGAAGAGCTCAGTGTCTTCCAACGTGGCACCGTCATTGGATGCCACCTTTCCAACGAGTCACTTCGTCAAATTCCTGCCCTGCTAGAGCTCCCCCAGTCAACTGTAGTGGAAATGTTTAGGAGCAACAGCGTCTTAGCCGCAAACTGGAAGGCCACACAAGCTCACAGAAAGGGACCGCCGAGTGCTGAAGCATGTAAAAGTTGTCTGTCCTCGGTTGCATCACTCAGTGCCGAGTTCCAAACTGTCTCTGGAAACAACATTAGCACAATAACTGTTTTTCGTGAGCTTCATTAAATGGGTTTCCATGGCAGAGCAGCCGCACACAAGCCTAAGATCACCGTGCGCAATGCCAGGCGTCCTCTGGAGTGGTGTAAAGCTCACCGCCATTGGACTCTGGAGTAGTGGAAACTCGTTCTCTGGAGTGATTAATCACGCTTCACAATCAGCAGTCCGACGGACGAATATGGGTTTGGTCGATGCCAGGAAAAACCCTACCTGCCCCAATGCATAGTGCCAACTGTAAAGTTTGGTGGAGGAGGAATAATAATAATGTACTGGAGCTGTTTTTCATAGTTCAGGCCCTTCAGTTCCAGTGAAGGGAAATCTTAATGCTACAGAATACAATCACATTCTAGATTATTCTATTCTTTCAACTTTGTGGCAACAGTTTGGGGAAGGCCGTTTCTTGTTTCAGCATGACAATGCCCCAGTGCACAAAGCGAGATCCATAAAGAAATGGTTGGTTGAGATCGGTGTGGAATAACTTGACTGGCCTGCACAGAGCCCTGACATCAACCCCATCAAACACCTTTGGGATGATACTCTTGTGGCTGAATGGAAGCAAGTCCCCGCAGCAATGTTCAGCAGTAGAGTGGAGGCTGTTATAGCAGCAATGTTCTAACATCTTGTGGAAAGCCTTCCCAGAAGAGTGGAGGCTGTTATAGCAGCAATGTTCTAACATCTAGTGGAAAGCCTTCCCAGAAGAGTGGAGGCTGTTATAGCAGCAATGTTCTAACATCTAGTGGAAAGCCTTCCCAGAAGAGTGGAGGCTGTTATAGCAGCAATGTTCCAACATCTAGTGGAAAGCCTTCCCAGAAGAGTGGAGGCTGTTATAGCAGCAAAGGGGGGACCAACTCCATATTAATGTCCATGATTTTGGAATGAGATATTCGATAAGCAGGTGTCCACATACTTTTGGTCATGTCGTGTATATAACGTTAGGTTTGGCTGGCAGACTGCTTCTGCTTGAGCAGAGATGAGATGATGACTTTATGGAATGAAAAATAATAAATAAATAAATATACAAACAAACAAATAAAAACCCATTTGAAATATTAGATTATTTTGTAGTAATTTCCTATTTATTTCTACCCAATGTGGACCTGACAGAGACAAGGGAATATTTTCAACGTTTTGAATGATCTCTATTGTTTTTGCTTTGGAATTTACATTGAAAAGCTTTATTTCATAATAAACCGAACCAACCTTAAAAAGCACTTATCGCTCGGCATTAGTTTTCATCCAAAAACACAGGACAATTTTGATCTGGGTTAAATGTTCTTAAAATCTGGGACTCAGGGGACGGTTTCTCTTTGGTTTAAAAGGCAGATCTGACAGAGCAACTTGTTTCTGTTATCTTCTTACACCCTAGTAGAGGAGTGTACAGACCAAGGACTGCCCACGCACTGTCCGTAATAAAACAAAATCTGATAAAACAATTACAATGAATTTGGCAAAAAAAAAATACATTGATCATACAGTCGAATTCAGTTCACAACATTTAGTCAATAAAGATTTTCGTCAAATAAAGCTTTGATTGTAAAAAGTTGAATGTCTGACTTAAAAGATAGATCAACTCTTTTTCTCCATGGTGAAGTCAGCCTAGTTGCCCTTCTGGTAGTCTGCCTCCGGTGTCTGACACCCATTCCAGTCCGGCTCAGAGCACCTCTTCTTGGGCGAGGCATGGAGGCTTCCCCGATGACTGATCCTCAGCACCCGGATGGCTATCAGGTAAAAGATCTCACACACGTTGAGCACTATACACACAGCCGACGCCCCTACCATGAAGTAGGTAAACACCCTCTTCTCTGTGGGCCGGCTGTTGTAGCAATCCACCTGGTTAGGACAAGGCCAGAGGTCGCACATGACGCGTCGCGGCAGGTCAAAGTTGTTGTAGATGAGATGCAGGAGGTAGAGGAACGCCACCTCGATGGCCGTCTTGAAGAAGAGGCTGAGGAGATACGTCCACCAGAGTCCTCCGTGCTTCTGTCCTGTGTTGTCGTAGAGACGGGCGTTCTCGCCGTGCGCGATGCGGTACTTGCGCTCGCGTTCCTCGCGGTACGCCACGTGCAACACGACCATGAAAGAGGGACAGGTGATGAAGATGAGCTGAAGTGCCCAGAGCCGGGTGTGAGAGACAGGGAAGAAGTGGTCGTAACAGACGTTGGCGCAGCCGGGTTGCCGGGTGTTGCAGTCAAAGTCTTTCTGGTCGTCAATCCAGACGCGTTCTGCGGCCACGACGAAGACCATGACTCGAAACACGAAGACCACGGAGAGCCAGATGCGTCCAAACACAGTGGAATACTTATTGACCCCGCTGAGCAGGGCCTCTAACGTCTTCCAGTCCATGGTGAGATTGGAGTGGGATGCTCTTCTTTCAACTTTCACCAACAGATGCGTGGATGAGCTTCTGTCTTTGGACTTTTAATGGAAAGCTGGGGGACGAAGAGAAGGCGACTAATTAATAAGTGTGTGAACGACCATGGTATGGTATTGAGCCAGTCCATCTGCCATTTCAGGGGAAGGGAAATACCTAAAATGAAGATCCTGACCTATAACACTGGCATCGCCGTTGCCTGCCCTCCTGAATGGCTACATATTGATAGGTAGAAATGCTTTCTAAATAAAGTTTTAAACAGCGTGAAAAGGCTGAACAACATGTAATACAACTCTTCAATGTCACATAGAAATACATTTCTTCTGGGCGCTAAAAGTCGTTTTCTTTTAAAAGATCTGTTCACAGCCTTTTATTTAAACTGATCAAGCTTTTCATCCAAATCCCCCTGTGACTCTCTCTCTCTCTCTCTCTCTCTCTCTCTCTCTCTCTCTCTCTCTCTCTCTCTCTCTCTCTCTCTCTCTCTCTCTCTCTCTCTCTCTCTCTCTCTCTCTCTCTCTCTCTCTCTCTCTCTCTCTCTCTCTCTCTCTCTCTGTCCCTGTCCCTGTCTCTCTCTCTCTCTCTCTATCTCTCTCTGTCTCTCTGTCTCTCTGTCTCTCTGTCTCTCTGTCTCTCTCTCTCTGTCTGTCTGTCTCTCTCTGTCTGTCTCTCTCTCTCTCTCTCTCTCTCTCTCTCTCTCTCTCTCTCTCTCTCTCTCTCTCTCTCTCTCTCTCTCTGTCTCTCTCTCTCTCTCCATCTTCCGAAGCTGTTTTTTCTTATTAAAGGTTTGTTTTTTTGTTTGTTTTTTTAAGAATCGACTGCTTTATCAAAACACTCTTTGCCTTCCATCAAGAGTCTAATGCTCATAAAATCACACTTTGTTGTTACCAGGATTTCATAGAACATCTTGGGCATAGACGTCAGTTCAACACCTAGTTTTGATTTACATTTGATTGAGTTGTCAATGTAAAATCAACCCAGAAAATGTCAGTTTTCATCGTTGACATAACGTCATCCATCACATTGATTGTTGTGGTTTGAAATGACGTGGAAACAACATGGTATATGATAATATAATATATATAATATAATATATAATATAATAATATAATATACGCAAAAAACAAGTCGACAATCATTTGTTTGTTGCTGAACACACATCCTTTAGAGGCATTTGAAAGCCATGTTAAAATCCTTCAAACACACAAAAAAGTGACTCGTATCAATATTACTTGTTGATTTAATATCTCTACTTACAGTTGTTTCAGATCACTGAGCTGATGTTCCGTCCATCTTAGCCTCGGCCGTCTCTCTCTGTTCCAACTTCAGTCTGATTTGACTATATGCCTGGACGTTGTGGTTTAAACCACAATCTGGAGGTGTGGTCTGCAAGCTTTGGAATCAGTTTGGCTCTTTGTCACCAGCCAGTTAGTGATGCAATACCCTATTCAAATCAAATGCACGGTCAACATCGGAGTTGTCATGGTAACTAAGTGTCCCCCCACACACACAGGTGAGTATGGTTTTGGTATCACCCTACGTCTGCCTAGACGCCCTCCTGTATCCGGCCCTGACACAGATTTTGAGATAAACGTAATTCCAAACAGGAAAGCTGATCCTTCAAATGCCAGGACAGCTGGAGCCATGGTACGGAGGTACCAGGATGTAGACACAGGGCACTCCAGTCCCGCAGAGAACTGATAGGGTGACCCTTATGATGAGTCATATTATTCTATTATATCGTTTTTTTCTGCCTTGTAGGTACAGTCCGCCTCCCAAAGTGGCGTTCATGCCCATTCAGTACACTTGTACATTTACATTTGACTCATTCAGCAGACAAAGACGTCTCTTATGTAGACTGACGAGACAGTTCATTCAGCATGGAAGGTGTCATGGACTGGGCAAACTTCCTGGACTGGGCAGACTTCATGGACTGGGCAGACTTTACGGACTGGGCAGACTTCATGGACTGGGCAGACTTTACGGACTGGGCAGACTGCACGGACTGGGCAGACTGCACGAACTGGGCAGACTTCATGGACTGGGCAGACTGCACGAACTGGGCAGACTGCACGAACTGGGCATACTTCACGGACTGGGCAGACTTCGTGCACTGGCCAGATCACTTAGGAGTGGTCATACAATCTAGATAGTACAGTCTATCACCCCCCGCTTACTGACCACTTCATTCTAATGCTGCCAACCTGTACATTAAACTATTATTGAATTCATTTCGTTATCAAGGTGTGTCATTTTGTGGTTCTCTTTCATTGCAGGTGTTTGCAAGCTGCATGCCAGGTGCCCAAGGGGGTGGAAATATGTTACATTAAGATCCATGTGCCGTTTTTAGAGGGGCTCTTCAACAAACTTAATTCAAAGCTTATACGTCACGTATGATCATTGTCTGTGAGATTGTTTAATAAAATATGTGATCCAATGAATGACATTGTGTAAAGCGTTGAAAGTGTACTACTCAGTTCAACACCTAACGGAGCACTGTTTCACCTCCTGTGGTGGTAGCAGACAGTGTGTACTGTAAAATGGCCTATAAATGGTTGCTGGAATGAATAAGAGGCTTTGGATCCAATCTGATTTACTTTTTTTTTTTAATTGTGCCCAATATATCCATGTCCAAATTACATAAGTTGAAAATCATTATGATATTTTAGCTGAAAATTAAAGAAAAGAAAACTTTTATATTTACAGAAGACACATATTATTAAAATGTTTTATTTCAAATTAGAACAATCTTCATGCTTGAAATTATATTACACATGGTATCAAAGAGCATATCAATAACTGAAGACTACAAATCAATCAATCAAATGTATTTCTATGAAGCCCCTTTTACATCAGCTGATGTCTCAAAGTGCTGTACAAAAACAGTACATGTGCCTTTGACACAGACATGACAGAATGCTTTCACAGATATGACAGAATGGTTTCACAGATATGACAGAATGGTGTCACAGATATGACAGAATGGTTTCACAGATATGACAGAATGGTTTCACAGATATGACAGAATGGTCTCACAGATATGACAATGGTCTCACAGATATGGCAGCATGGTTTCACAGATATGACAGAATAGTTTCACAGATATGACAGAATGGTCTCACAGATATGACAATGGTCTCACAGATATGGCAGCATGGTTTCACAGATATGAAAGAAGGGTTTCACAGAAATTGCAGAATGGTTTCACAGATATGACAGAATGGTCTCACAGATATGACAGAATGGTTTCACAGATATGACAGAATGGTTTCACAGATATGACAGAATGGTTTCACAGATATGACAGAATGGTCTCACAGATATGACAGAATGGTTTCACAGATATGACAGAATGGTTTCACAGATATGACAGAATGGTCTCACAGACATGACAGAATGGTTTCCCAGATATGACAGAATGGTTTCACAGATATGACAGAATGGTCTCACAGACATGGCAGAATGGTTTCACAGATATGAAAGAATGGTCTCACAGACATGGCAGAATGGTTTCACAGATATGACAGAATGGTTTCACAGATATGACAGAATGGTTTCACAGACATGGCAGAATGGTTTCACAGACATGACAGAATGGTTTCACAGATATGACAGAATGGTTTCACAGATATGACAGAATGGTTTCACAGATATGACAGAATGGTGTGTAGTGACAAACTTTCCGTAGGCTTTCTATTAGCTTTTGTTCCAGACCAGTACTAACACACAACTGATCAACTAATTATCAACGCCTTGATTAGATGCATCTGATCATGTATTAGTCCTGGGCTTGAACAAAAACCTGCAAAACCCAAAATAAAGATAACAGTCTTAGGAGATAACCACACTGTAACCCCAGTGCAGGGCTCTCCGTCGTAGTCACTCCACCATCCCCACCAACCATCTTCATCTTCTCCAGTTCAGACCACTTTTAGACAACACATCTTTCCCTATCAGGGATATGGTAGCTGGCATTGTGAATGGAGAGGGACCTCTCCCTGACAGCACGGGGCCCTCCACCACCCATACACTCCCCTGCACCTCTTCCCCAGGAGGATTCACACAAAGCTAATCACCAGCATGGAGACTGTGAACACTCGTTTCTTTGTTGGCCCGGGGAACAAAAAGATCCTTTTTCTCTAGAACGTGAAATGAATCAATACAGTAGCTTGTGAAAGTATTCATCCCCCTTGGCATTTTTCCTTGGTTTGTTGCCTTACAACCTGGAATTAAAATTGATTTTGTGGGGGGTTTGTATCGTTTGATTTACACAACATGCCTACCACGTTGAAGATGCAAAATATGTATTATTGTAAAAAACAAAACAAGAAACAAGACAAAAAAACTGAAAACGTGAGCGTACATAACTATTCACCCCCTTAAAGTCAATAGTTTGTAGATCCACCTTTTGCAGCAATTACAGCTGCAAGTCTCTTAGGGTATGTCTCTATAAGGTTGGCACATCTAGTCACTGGGATTTTTGCCCATTCTTCAAGGCAACAGCTCCTTCAAGTTGGATGGGTTCCGCTGGTGTACATCAATCTAAGTCAATACCACAGATTCTCAATTGGATTGAGGTTTGGGCTTTGACTAGGCCATTCCAAGACATTTAAATGTTTCCCCTTAAACCACTTGAGTGTTGCTTTAGCAGTATGCTTAGGGTTATTGCCCTGCTGGAAGGTGAACCTCCGTCCCAGTCTCAAATCTCTGGAAGACTGAAATAGGTCTCCCTCAAGAATTTCCCTGTATTTATCACCATCCATCATTCCTCAAATTCTGACCAGCTTCCCACTCCTTGCCGATGAAAAATATCCCCACAGCATGATGCTGCCACCACCATGCTTCACTGTGGGGATGGTGGTCTCAGGGTGATGGGAGGTGTTGGGTTTGCGCCAGACATAGTGTTTTCCTTGATGGTCAAAAGGCAACATTTTAGTCTCATCTGACCAGAGTACCTTCGTCCATATGTTTGGGGAGTCTCCCACATTCCTTTTGGTGAACACCAAACGTGTTTGCCTATTTTTCTTCTTTAAGCAATTACTTTTTTCTGGCCACTCTTCCGTAAAGCCCAACTCTGTAGAGTGTACGTCTTAAAGGGGTCCTATGGACAGATACTCCAATCTCCGCTGTGGAGCTTTGCAGCTTCTTCATGATTATCTTTGGTGTCTTTGTTGCCTCCCTGATTAATGCCCTCCTTGCCTGGTCTGTGAGTTTTGGTGGGCGGCCCTCTCTTGGCAGGTTTGTTGTGGTGCCATATTCTTTACATTTTTGAATAAAGGATTTAATGGTTCTCCGTGGGATGTTTCAAAGTTTCAGACATTTTTTTATAACCCAACCCTGATCTGTACTTCACCACAACTTTGTCCCTGACCTGTTTGGAGAACTCCTTGGTCTTCATGGTGTCGTTTGCTTGGTGGTGACCCTTGCTTAGTGGTGTTGCAGACTCTGGGGCCTTTCAGAACAGCTGCATATATACTAAGATCCTGTGCCATGTAAAGTCTGCATGTGTTCAATCTAACTAATGATGTGACTTCTGAAGGTAATTGGATGCACCAGATCTAATTTAGGGGTTTCAAAGGGGGTGAATACATATACACACACCACTTTTCTGTATTTTGTATTTGTTTTTTTTTAATAAGTTTTTTTTTTTTATTTCACTTCATCAATTTAGACTATTTTGAGTCTGTCCATTACATGAAATCCAAAATAAAAATCCATTTAAATTACAGGTTGAAATGCAACAGAATAGGAAAAACGCCAAGGGGGATGGATACTTTTGCAAGGCAATGTATTTTCGTAACAACAATGCATTGTAATGTACACATATTAGCGACAAAGTAATGCACTGATCGATACCAATGTCATGCTGGCTTTGTTATACTTAGGCCTCAGAGTTTTTCCTAGTACGGTTGGTCAGGGAAAACATAGGATCATGGGAATGATCAGGTCAAAATGTTGCGCTCTGTTTTTAGTAATAGCCCTACCTGGTAGTCCAACTCACTGGGATAGGGGTCACTGGGACAGGGATCAACTGGGACAGGGTTCACTGGGTTAGGGGTCACTGGGACAGGGGTCAACTTGATACAGGGTTCACTGGGTTAGGGGTCACTGGGATAGGGGTCACTGGGACAGGGGTCACTGGGTTAGGGGTCACTGGGTTAGGGGTCACTGGGACAGGGGTTACTGGGACAGGGGTTACTGGGTTAGGGGTCACTGGGATAGGGGTCACTGGGACAGGGGTTACTGGGCACTTCACCACCAGCGGGAAGAAGGTGGCCTTGTAGATGTACAACAACAGGAAAATGAACACCACCGCCATCTTGAATAAGAGACTAAAGAAGTAGGTCCACCGTGCTTCTTCCCTGTATTGTCATAGAAAGACGGGTGCATCCCTCGCCGTACTTCAGATGTTGTTTCCTCACCCTCTCGTCCCTGTAGAACAGGATGACCAGGAGTGAGTTATAGGTGACAAAGATAAATGGGAGACGGGGAGGAAGTGGTCATAACAGACATTGTGCGCGGGTTTCAGTCAAAAGTATTTTTGTTCTTCAACCCCACACCTTTTCAGCAGCCACAACAAAGACCATGGAGAGACAGATACGACCCGAACACTGTGGAATACATATTGACCCCGCTAAGCTGGCCCTGAAAAAAGGCCCAGGTGAGTACTTCCGGGTTGGAGCGAGTGGTCGCATCGGCACTTCGCTCCCGCGGGTAGTATAACTTGTTCATTACATTTCATTACATTTCATTATATTTCATTATAGCACAACGGTTTGATTTGTCTAATCTTAGCAATTTCTTCTCAGCTTGCTACATAGCCGTCTTTGTATCAAAGATAATTGCGTAATTATCGTATTTCGCCGTCCTAACGTAGTCTTCACTAGCCAGCTAGCTAACGTCCACTGATTAGCTGCACTGGAGAAACTATTACACTCAACTGAACGACTTGATTAGTGTAGTGTTAGCTAGCTACATAGCTGTCTTTGCTGTCTTCGTATCCAAGATAATTGTGTTGTTTAGGTTTAGAGTGTGTAGTCTTAGAGTGATTATCTTAATTTACCGAGGTTAGCTAGCCAGCTATTTGTCGTCCTTAACGTAGGAGACTCTGCTAGCTAGCCAACGCTAGCCAACGTCTTCTGAATAGAACTCAACAACCCGGTCGCATTCACAGGTAGTATCACATTTTCACTTCATTTCATTACAGTACAACGGTTTGATTTGTTTGATCGTAGCTAGCTACATAGCTAGCTACATAGCCGTCTTTGTATCAAAGATAATTGTGTAGTCTAGAGCGATTTCCTAGGTTCGCTAGCCAGCTATTGTCGTTCTTTTAACGCAACGTAACGTAAACAACACTGCTAGCTAGCCAGCTAGCCCCCGAATAGCAACACTGCAGAAACTATTACACTCATCGGAACGACTTGATTAGTGTAGTGTCAACAACGCACCCACTGCCAGCTAGCCTACTTCAGCAGTACTGTATCATTTTAATCATTTTAGTCTATAAGATTCTTGCTACGTAGCTTAACTTTCTGAACATTCGAGACGTGTAGTCCACTTGTCATTCCAATCTCCTTTGCATTAGCGTAGCCTCTTCTGTAGCCTGTCAACTATGTGTCTGTTTATCCCTGTTCTCTCCTCTCTGCACAGACCATACAAACGCTCCACATCGCGTGGCCGCGGCCACCCTACTCTGGTGGTCCCAGCGCGCACGACCCACG